>NW_027285083.1:0-201866 GCF_040894005.1 Engystomops pustulosus
CCTAGCTCATTCAGCAACAGAGATAATCACGATATTAGCTCTTTTAGCAAGTAATGCATGGAAAACAGTGTGCGTCTTATCATTGAGGTTGTCTTGTTAGGAAAATGAGTTAGGAGACAAAATAACGGTGTTTCTACATTAAGTTAGTGTGTCTCTTTTAGATCGGAGTTGAATAGCCCCCTAGCTCATTCAGCAACAGAGATAATCACGATCTTAGCTCTTTTAGCAAGAAATGCATGGAAAACAGTGTGCGTCTTATCATTGAGGTTGTCTTGTTAGGAAAATGAGTTAGGAGACACAATAACGGTGTTTCTACATTAAGTTAGTGTGTCTCTTTTAGATCGGAGTTGAATAGCCCCCTAGCTCATTCAGCAACAGAGATAATCACGATCTTAGCTCTTTTAGCAAGAAATGCATGGAAAACAGTGTTCGTCTTATCATTGAGGTTGTCTTGTTAGGAAAATGAGTTAGGAGACAAAATAACAGTGTTTCTACATTAGGTTAGTGTGTCTCTTTTAGATCGGAGTTGAATGAGCCCCCTAGCTCATTCAGCAACAGAGATAATCACGATCTTAGCTCTTTCAGCAAAAAAATGCATGGAAAACAGTGTGCGTCTTATCATTGAGGTTGTCTTGTTAGGAAAATGAGTTAGGAGACACAATAACGGTGTTTCTACATTAAGTTAGTGTGTCTCTTTTAGATCGGAGTTAAATAGCCCCCTAGCTTATTCCGCAACAGAGATAATCACGATCTTAGCTCTTTTAGCAAGAAATGCATGGAAAACAGTGTTCGTCTTATCATTGAGGTTGTCTTGTTAGGAAAATGAGTTAGGAGACAAAATAACGGTGTTTCTACATTAAGTTAGTGTGTCTCTTTTAGATCGGAGTTGAATAGCCCCCTAGCTCATTCAGCAACAGAGATAATCACGATCTTAGCTCTTTTAGCAAGAAATGCATGGAAAACAGTGTTCGTCTTATCATTGAGGTTGTCTTGTTAGGAAAATGAGTTAGGAGACACAATAACGGTGTTTCTACATTAAGTAAGTGTGTCTCTTTTAGATCGGAGTTGAATAGCCCCCTAGCTTATTCAGCAACAGAGATAATCACGATCTTAGCTCTTTTAACAAGAAATGCATGGAAAACAGTGTTCGTCTTATCATTGAGGTTGTCTTGTTAGGAAAATGAGTTAGGAGACAAAATAACGGTGTTTCTACATTAAGTTAGTGTGTCTCTTTTAGATCGGAGTTGAATAGAAACCTAGCTCATTCAGCAACAGAGATAATCACGATCTTAGCTCTTTTAGCAAGAAATGCATGGAAAACAGTGTTCGTCTTATCATTGAGGTTGTCTTGTTAGGAAAATGAGTTAGGAGACAAAATAATGGTGTTTCTACATTAAGTTAATGTGTTTCTTTTAGATCGGAGTTGAATAGCCACCTAGCTCATTCAGCAATAAAGATAATCACGATCTTAGCTCTTTTAGCAAGAAATGCATGGAAAACAGTGTGCGTCTTATCATTGAGGTTGTCTTGTTAGGAAAATGAGTTAGGAGACAAAATAACGGTGTTTCTACATTAAGTTAGTGTGTCTCTTTTAGATCGGAGTTGAATAGCCCCCTAGCTCATTCAGCAACAGAGATAATCACGATCTTAGCTCTTTTAGCAAGAAATGCATGGAAAACAGTGTTCGTCTTATCATTGAGGTTGTCTTGTTAGGAAAATGAGTTAGGAGACAAAATAATGGTGTTTCTACATTAAGTTAGTGTGTCTCTTTTAGATCGGAGTTGAATAGCAACCTAGCTCATTCAGCAACAGAGATAATCACGATCTTAGCTCTTTTAGCAAGAAATGCATGGAAAACAGTGTGCGTCTTATCATTGAGGTTGTCTTGTTAGGAAAATGAGTTAGGAGACAAAATAACGGTGTTTCTACATTAAGTTAGTGTGTCTCTTTTAGATCGGAGTTGAATAGCCCCCTAGCTCATTCAGCAACAGAGATAATCACGATCTTAGCTCTTTTAGCAAGAAATGCATGGAAAACAGTGTGCGTCTTATCATTGAGGTTGTCTTGTTAGGAAAATGAGTTAGGAGACAAAATAACGGTGTTTCTACATTAAGTTAGTGTGTCTCTTTTAGATCTGAGTTGAATTAGCCCCCTAGCTCATTCAGCAACAGAGATAATCACGATCTTAGCTCTTTTAGCAAGAAATGCATGGAAAACAGTGTGCGTCTTATCATTGAGGTTGTCTTGTTAGGAAAATGAGTTAGGAGACACAATAACGGTGTTTCTACATTAAGTTAGTGTGTCTCTTTTAGATCGGAGTTGAATAGCCCCCTAGCTCATTCAGCAACAGAGATAATCACGATCTTAGCTCTTTTAGCAAGAAATGCATGGAAAACAGTGTTCGTCTTATCATTGAGGTTGTCTTGTTAGGAAAATGAGTTAGGAGACAAAATAACAGTGTTTCTACATTAGGTTAGTGTGTCTCTTTTAGATCGGAGTTGATTGAGCCCCCTAGCTCATTCAGCAACAGAGATAATCACGATCTTAGCTCTTTCAGCAAAAAAATGCATGGAAAACAGTGTGCGTCTTATCATTGAGGTTGTCTTGTTAGGAAAATGAGTTAGGAGACACAATAACGGTGTTTCTACATTAAGTTAGTGTGTCTCTTTTAGATCGGAGTTAAATAGCCCCCTAGCTTATTCCGCAACAGAGATAATCACGATCTTAGCTCTTTTAGCAAGAAATGCATGGAAAACAGTGTTCGTCTTATCATTGAGGTTGTCTTGTTAGGAAAATGAGTTAGGAGACAAAATAACGGTGTTTCTACATTAAGTTAGTGTGTCTCTTTTAGATCGGAGTTGAATAGCCCCCTAGCTCATTCAGCAACAGAGATAATCACGATCTTAGCTCTTTTAGCAAGAAATGCATGGAAAACAGTGTTCGTCTTATCATTGAGGTTGTCTTGTTAGGAAAATGAGTTAGGAGACACAATAACGGTGTTTCTACATTAAGTTAGTGTGTCTCTTTTAGATCGGAGTTGAATAGCCCCCTAGCTTATTCAGCAACAGAGATAATCACGATCTTAGCTCTTTTAGCAAGAAATGCATGGAAAACATTGTTCATCTTATCATTGAGGTTGTCTTGTTAGGAAAATGAGTTAGGAGACAAAATAACGGTGTTTCTACATTAAGTTAGTGTGTCTCTTTTAGATCGGAGTTGAATAGAAACCTAGCTCATTCAGCAACAGAGATAATCACGATCTTAGCTCTTTTAGCAAGAAATGCGTGGAAAACAGTGTGCGTCTTATCATTGATGTTGTCTTGTTAGGAAAATGAGTTAGGAGACAAAATAACGGTGTTTCTACATTAAGTTAGTGTGTCTCTTTTAGATCGGAGTTGAATAGCCCCCTAGCTCATTCAGCAACAGAGATAATCACGATCTTAGCTCTTTTAGCAAGAAATGCATGGAAAACAGTGTTCGTCTTATCATTGAGGTTGTCTTGTTAGGAAAATGAGTTAGGAGACAAAATAATGGTGTTTCTACATAAAGTTAATGTGTTTCTTTTAGATCGGAGTTGAATAGCCACCTAGCTCATTCAGCAATAAAGATAATCACGATCTTAGCTCTTTTAGCAAGAAATGCATGGAAAACAGTGTGCGTCTTATCATTGAGGTTGTCTTGTTAGGAAAATGAGTTAGGAGACAAAATAACGGTGTTTCTACATTAAGTTAGTGTGTCTCTTTTAGATCGGAGTTGAATAGCCCCCTAGCTCATTCAGCAACAGAGATAATCACGATCTTAGCTCTTTTAGCAAGAAATGCATGGAAAACAGTGTTCGTCTTATCATTGAGGTTGTCTTGTTAGGAAAATGAGTTAGGAGACAAAATAATGGTGTTTCTACATTAAGTTAGTGTGTCTCTTTTAGATCGGAGTTGAATAGCAACCTAGCTCATTCAGCAACAGAGATAATCACGATCTTAGCTCTTTTAGCAAGAAATGCATGGAAAACAGTGTGCGTCTTATCATTGAGGTTGTCTTGTTAGGAAAATGAGTTAGGAGACAAAATAACGGTGTTTCTACATTAAGTTAGTGTGTCTCTTTTAGATCGGAGTTGAATAGCCCCCTAGCTCATTCAGCAACAGAGATAATCACGATCTTAGCTCTTTTAGCAAGAAATGCATGGAAAACAGTGTGCGTCTTATCATTGAGGTTGTCTTGTTAGGAAAATGAGTTAGGAGACAAAATAACGGTGTTTCTACATTAAGTTAGTGTGTCTCTTTTAGATCGGAGTTGAATTAGCCCCCTAGCTCATTCAGCAACAGAGATAATCACGATCTTAGCTCTTTTAGCAAGAAATGCATGGAAAACAGTGTGCGTCTTATCATTGAGGTTGTCTTGTTAGGAAAATGAGTTAGGAGACAAAATAACGGTGTTTCTACATTAAGTTAGTGTGTCTCTTTTAGATTGGAGTGTAATTAGCCCCCTAGCTCATTCAGCAACAGAGATAATCACGATCTTAGCTCTTTTAGCAAGAAATGCATGGAAAACAGTGTGCGTCTTATCATTGAGGTTGTCTTGTTAGGAAAATGAGTTAGGAGACAAAGTAACGGTGTTCCTACATGAAGTTAGTGAGTCTCTCTTAGATTAGAGTTGAATAGCCTCCTAGCTCATTCAGCAACAGAGATAATCACGATCTTAGCTCTTTTAGCAAGAAATGCATGGAAAACAGTGTGCGTCTTATCATTGAGGTTGTCTTGTTAGGAAAATGAGTTAGGAGACAAAATAACGGTGTTTCTACATTAAGTTAGTGTGTCTCTTTTAGATCGGATTTGAATTAGCCCCCTAGCTCATTCAGCAACAGAGATAATCACGATCTTAGCTCTTTTAGCAAGAAATGCATGGAAAACAGTGTGCGTCTTATCATTGAGGTTGTCTTGTTAGGAAAATGAGTTAGGAGACAAAATACCGGTGTTTCTACATTAAGTTAGTGTGTCTCTTTTAGATCGGAGTTGAATTAGCCCCCTAGCTCATTCAGCAACAGAGATAATCACGATCTTAGCTCTTTTAGCAAGAAATGCATGGAAAACAGTGTTCGTTTTATCATTGAGGTTGTCTTGTTAGGAAAATGAGTTAGGAGACAAAATAACGGTGTTTCTACATTAAGTTAGTGTGTCTCTTTTAGATCGGAGTTGAATAGCCCCCTAGCTCATTCAGCAACAGAGATAATCACGATCTTAGCTCTTTTAGCAAGAAATGCATGGAAAACAGTGTGCGTCTTATCATTGAGGTTGTCTTGTTAGGAAAATGAGTTAGGAGACAAAATAACGGTGTTTCTACATTAAGTTAGTGTGTCTCTTTTAGATCGGAGTTGAATAGCCCCCTAGCTCATTCAGCAACAGAGATAATCACGATCTTAGCTCTTTTAGCAAGAAATGCATGGAAAACAGTGTGCGTCTTATCATTGAGGTTGTCTTGTTAGGAAAATGAGTTAGGAGACAAAATAACGGTGTTTCTACATTAAGTTAGTGTGTCTCGTTTAGATCGGAGTTGAATTAGCCCCCTAGCTCATTCAGCAACAGAGATAATCACGATCTTAGCTCTTTTAGCAAGAAATGCATGGAAAACAGTGTGCGTCTTATCATTGAGGTTGTCGTGTTAGGAAAATGAGTTAGAAGACAAAATAACGGTGTTTCTACATAAAGTTAGCGTGTTTCTTTTAAATCGGAGTTGAATAGCCAACTAGCTCATTCAGCAATAAAGATAATCATGATCTTAGCTCTTTTAGCAAGAAATGCATGGAAAACAGTGTTCGTCTTATCATTGAGGTTGTCTTGTTAGGAAAATGAGTTAGGAGACACAATAACGGTGTTTCTACATTAAGCTAGTGTGTCTCTTTTAGATCGGAGTTAAATAGCCCCCTGGCTCATTCAGCAATAAAGATAATCACTATCTTAGCTCTTTTAGCAAGAAATGCATGGAAAACAGTGTGCGTCTTATCATTGAGGTTGTCTTGTTAGGAAAATGAGTTAGGAGACAAAATAACGGTGTTTCTACATTAAGTTAGTGTGTCTCTTTTAGATCGGAGTTGATTTAGCCCCCTAGCTCATTCAGCAACAGAGATAATCACGATCTTAGCTCTTTTAGCAAGAAATGCATGGAAAACAGTGTGCGTCTTATCATTGAGGTTGTCTTGTTAGGAAAATGAGTTAGGAGACAAAATACCGGTGTTTCTACATTAAGTTAGTGTGTCTCTTTTAGATCGGAGTTGAATAGCCCCCTAGCTCATTCTGCAACAGAGATAATCACGATCTTAGCTCTTTTAGCAAGAAATGCATGGAAAACAGTGTGCGTCTTATCATTGAGGTTGTCTTGTTAGGAAAATGAGTTAGGAGACAAAATACCGGTGTTTCTACATTAAGTTAGTGTGTCTCTTTCAGATTGGAGTTGAATTAGCCCCCTAGCTCATTCTGCAACAGAGATAATCACGATCTTAGCTCTTTTAGCAAGAAATGCATGGAAAACAGTGTGCGTCTTATCATTGAGGTTGTCTTGTTAGGAAAATGAGTTAGGAGACAAAATACCGGTGTTTCTACATTAAGTTAGTGTGTCTCTTTTAGATTGGAGTTGAATTAGCCCCCTAGCTCATTCAGCAACAGAGATAATCACGATCTTAGCTCTTTTAGCAAGAAATGCATGGAAAACAGTGTGCGTCTTATCATTGAGGTTGTCTTGTTAGGAAAATGAGTTAGGAGACAAAGTAACGGTGTTCCTACATGAAGTTAGTGAGTCTCTCTTAGATTAGAGTTGAATAGCCTCCTAGCTCATTCAGCAACAGAGATAATCACGATCTTAGCCCTTTTAGCAAGAAATGCATGGATAACAGTGTGCGTCTTATCATTGAGGTTGTCTTGTTAGGAAAATGAGTTAGGAGACAAAATAACGGTGTTTCTACATTAAGTTAGTGTGTCTCTTTTAGATCGGAGTTGATTTAGCCCCCTAGCTCATTCAGCAACAGAGATAATCACGATCTTAGCTCTTTTAGCAAGAAATGCATGGAAAACAGTGTGCGTCTTATCATTGAGGTTGTCTTGTTAGGAAAATGAGTTAGGAGACAAAATAACGGTGTTTCTACATTAAGTTAGTGTGTCTCTTTTAGATCGGAGTTGATTTAGCCCCCTAGCTCATTCAGCAACAGAGATAATCACGATCTTAGCTCTTTTAGCAAGAAATGCATGGAAAACAGTGTGCGTCTTATCATTGAGGTTGTCTTGTTAGGAAAATGAGTTAGGAGACAAAATACCAGTGTTTCTACATTAAGTTAGTGTGTCTCTTTTAGATCGGAGTTGAATAGCCCCCTAGCTCATTCTGCAACAGAGATAATCACGATCTTAGCTCTTTTAGCAAGAAATGCATGGAAAACAGTGTGCGTCTTATCATTGAGGTTGTCTTGTTAGGAAAATGAGTTAGGAGACAAAATACCGGTGTTTCTACATTAAGTTAGTGTGTCTCTTTTAGATTGGAGTTGAATTAGCCCCCTAGCTCATTCAGCAACAGAGATAATCACGATCTTAGCTCTTTTAGCAAGAAATGCATGGAAAACAGTGTGCGTCTTATCATTGAGGTTGTCTTGTTAGGAAAATGAGTTAGGAGACAAAATACCGGTGTTTCTACATTAAGTTAGTGTGTCTCTTTTAGATCGGAGTTGAATAGCCCCCTAGCTCATTCTGCAACAGAGATAATCACGATCTTAGCTCTTTTAGCAAGAAATGCATGGAAAACAGTGTGCGTCTTATCATTGAGGTTGTCTTGTTAGGAAAATGAGTTAGGAGACAAAATACCGGTGTTTCTACATTAAGTTAGTGTGTCTCTTTCAGATTGGAGTTGAATTAGCCCCCTAGCTCATTCTGCAACAGAGATAATCACGATCTTAGCTCTTTTAGCAAGAAATGCATGGAAAACAGTGTGCGTCTTATCATTGAGGTTGTCTTGTTAGGAAAATGAGTTAGGAGACAAAATACCGGTGTTTCTACATTAAGTTAGTGTGTCTCTTTTAGATTGGAGTTGAATTAGCCCCCTAGCTCATTCAGCAACAGAGATAATCACGATCTTAGCTCTTTTAGCAAGAAATGCATGGAAAACAGTGTGCGTCTTATCATTGAGGTTGTCTTGTTAGGAAAATGAGTTAGGAGACAAAGTAACGGTGTTCCTACATGAAGTTAGTGAGTCTCTCTTAGATTAGAGTTGAATAGCCTCCTAGCTCATTCAGCAACAGAGATAATCACGATCTTAGCTCTTTTAGCAAGAAATGCATGGATAACAGTGTGCGTCTTATCATTGAGGTTGTCTTGTTAGGAAAATGAGTTAGGAGACAAAATAACGGTGTTTCTACATTAAGTTAGTGTGTCTCTTTTAGATCGGATTTGAATTAGCCCCCTAGCTCATTCAGCAACAGAGATAATCACGATCTTAGCTCTTTTAGCAAGAAATGCATGGAAAACAGTGTGCGTCTTATCATTGAGGTTGTCTTGTTAGGAAAATGAGTTAGGAGACAAAATAACGGTGTTTCTACATTAAGTTAGTGTGTCTCTTTTAGATCGGAGTTGAATTAGCCCCCTAGCTCATTCAGCAACAGAGATAATCACGATCTTAGCTCTTTTAGCAAGAAATGCATGGAAAACAGTGTGCGTCTTATCATTGAGGTTGTCTTGTTAGGAAAATGAGTTAGGAGACAAAATAACGGTGTTTCTACATTAAGTTAGTGTGTCTCTTTTAGATCGGAGTTGAATAGCCCCCTAGCTCATTCAGCAACAGAGATAATCACGATCTTAGCTCTTTTAGCAAGTAATGCATGGAAAACAGTGTGCGTCTTATCATTGAGGTTGTCTTGTTAGGAAAATGAGTTAGGAGACAAAATAACGGTGTTTCTACATTAAGTTAGTGTGTCTCTTTTAGATCGGAGTTGAATAGCCCCCTAGCTCATTCTGCAACAGAGATAATCACGATCTTAGCTCTTTTAGCAAGAAATGCATGGAAAACAGTGTGCGTCTTATCATTGAGGTTGTCTTGTTAGGAAAATGAGTTAGGAGACAAAATACCGGTGTTTCTACATTAAGTTAGTGTGTCTCTTTTAGATCGGAGTTGAATAGCCCCCTAGCTCATTCTGCAACAGAGATAATCACGATCTTAGCTCTTTTAGCAAGAAATGCATGGAAAACAGTGTTCCTCTTATCATTGAGGTTGCCTTATTAGGAAAATGAGTTAGGAGACAAAATAACGGTGTTTCTACATTAAGTTAGTGTGTCTCTTTTAGATTGGAGTGTAATTAGCCCCCTAGCTCATTCAGCAACAGAGATAATCACGATCTTAGCTCTTTTAGCAAGAAATGCATGGAAAACAGTGTGCGTCTTATCATTGAGGTTGTCTTGTTAGGAAAATGAGTTAGGAGACAAAGTAACGGTGTTCCTACATGAAGTTAGTGAGTCTCTCTTAGATTAGAGTTGAATAGCCTCCTAGCTCATTCAGCAACAGAGATAATCACGATCTTAGCTCTTTTAGCAAGAAATGCATGGAAAACAGTGTGCGTCTTATCATTGAGGTTGTCTTGTTAGGAAAATGAGTTAGGAGACAAAATAACGGTGTTTCTACATTAAGTTAGTGTGTCTCTTTTAGATCGGATTTGAATTAGCCCCCTAGCTCATTCAGCAACAGAGATAATCACGATCTTAGCTCTTTTAGCAAGAAATGCATGGAAAACAGTGTGCGTCTTATCATTGAGGTTGTCTTGTTAGGAAAATGAGTTAGGAGACAAAATACCGGTGTTTCTACATTAAGTTAGTGTGTCTCTTTTAGATCGGAGTTGAATTAGCCCCCTAGCTCATTCAGCAACAGAGATAATCACGATCTTAGCTCTTTTAGCAAGAAATGCATGGAAAACAGTGTTCGTTTTATCATTGAGGTTGTCTTGTTAGGAAAATGAGTTAGGAGACAAAATAACGGTGTTTCTACATTAAGTTAGTGTGTCTCTTTTAGATCGGAGTTGAATAGCCCCCTAGCTCATTCAGCAACAGAGATAATCACGATCTTAGCTCTTTTAGCAAGAAATGCATGGAAAACAGTGTGCGTCTTATCATTGAGGTTGTCTTGTTAGGAAAATGAGTTAGGAGACAAAATAACGGTGTTTCTACATTAAGTTAGTGTGTCTCTTTTAGATCGGAGTTGAATTAGCCCCCTAGCTCATTCAGCAACAGAGATAATCACGATCTTAGCTCTTTTAGCAAGAAATGCATGGAAAACAGTGTGCGTCTTATCATTGAGGTTGTCTTGTTAGGAAAATGAGTTAGGAGACAAAATAACGGTGTTTCTACATTAAGTTAGTGTGTCTCGTTTAGATCGGAGTTGAATTAGCCCCCTAGCTCATTCAGCAACAGAGATAATCACGATCTTAGCTCTTTTAGCAAGAAATGCATGGAAAACAGTGTGCGTCTTATCATTGAGGTTGTCGTGTTAGGAAAATGAGTTAGAAGACAAAATAACGGTGTTTCTACATAAGTTAGCGTGTTTATTTTAAATCGGAGTTGAATAGCCACCTAGCTCATTCAGCAATAAAGATAATCATGATCTTAGCTCTTTTAGCAAGAAATGCATGGAAAACAGTGTTCGTCTTATCATTGAGGTTGTCTTGTTAGGAAAATGAGTTAGGAGACACAATAACGGTGTTTCTACATTAAGCTAGTGTGTCTCTTTTAGATCGGAGTTGAATAGCCCCCTGTCTCATTCAGCAATAAAGATAATCACTATCTTAGCTTTTTTAGCAAGAAATGCATGGAAAACAGTGTGCGTCTTATCATTGAGGTTGTCTTGTTAGGAAAATGAGTTAGGAGACAAAATACCGGTGTTTCTACATTAAGTTAGTGTGTCTCTTTTAGATCGGAGTTGATTTAGCCCCCTAGCTCATTCAGCAACAGAGATAATCACGATCTTAGCTCTTTTAGCAAGAAATGCATGGAAAACAGTGTGCGTCTTATCATTGAGGTTGTCTTGTTAGGAAAATGAGTTAGGAGACAAAATAACGGTGTTTCTACATTAAGTTAGTGTGTCTCTTTTAGATCGGAGTTGATTTAGCCCCCTAGCTCATTCAGCAACAGAGATAATCACGATCTTAGCTCTTTTAGCAAGAAATGCATGGAAAACAGTGTGTGTCTTATCATTGAGGTTGTCTTGTTAGGAAAATGAGTTAGGAGACAAAATACCGGTGTTTCTACATTAAGTTAGTGTGTCTCTTTTAGATTGGAGTTGAATAGCCCCCTAGCTCATTCTGCAACAGAGATAATCACGATCTTAGCTCTTTTAGCAAGAAATGCATGGAAAACAGTGTGCGTCTTATCATTGAGGTTGTCTTGTTAGGAAAATGAGTTAGGAGACAAAATACCGGTGTTTCTACATTAAGTTAGTGTGTCTCTTTTAGATTGGAGTTGAATTAGCCCCCTAGCTCATTCAGCAACAGAGATAATCACGATCTTAGCTCTTTTAGCAAGAAATGCATGGAAAACAGTGTGCGTCTTATCATTGAGGTTGTCTTGTTAGGAAAATGAGTTAGGAGACAAAATACCGGTGTTTCTACATTAAGTTAGTGTGTCTCTTTTAGATCGGAGTTGAATAGCCCCCTAGCTCATTCTGCAACAGAGATAATCACGATCTTAGCTCTTTTAGCAAGAAATGCATGGAAAACAGTGTGCGTCTTATCATTGAGGTTGTCTTGTTAGGAAAATGAGTTAGGAGACAAAATACCGGTGTTTCTACATTAAGTTAGTGTGTCTCTTTCAGATTGGAGTTGAATTAGCCCCCTAGCTCATTCTGCAACAGAGATAATCACGATCTTAGCTCTTTTAGCAAGAAATGCATGGATAACAGTGTGCGTCTTATCATTGAGGTTGTCTTGTTAGGAAAATGAGTTAGGAGACAAAATAACGGTGTTTCTACATTAAGTTAGTGTGTCTCTTTTAGATCGGATTTGAATTAGCCCCCTAGCTCATTCAGCAACAGAGATAATCACGATCTTAGCTCTTTTAGCAAGAAATGCATGGAAAACAGTGTGCGTCTTATCATTGAGGTTGTCTTGTTAGGAAAATGAGTTAGGAGACAAAATAACGGTGTTTCTACATTAAGTTAGTGTGTCTCTTTTAGATCGGAGTTGAATAGCCCCCTAGCTCATTCAGCAACAGAGATAATCACGATCTTAGCTCTTTTAGCAAGAAATGCATGGAAAACAGTGTGCGTCTTATCATTGAGGTTGTCTTGTTAGGAAAATGAGTTAGGAGACAAAATAACGGTGTTTCTACATTAAGTTAGTGTGTCTCTTTTAGATCGGAGTTGAATAGCCCCCTAGCTCATTCAGCAACAGAGATAATCACGATCTTAGCTCTTTTAGCAAGAAATGCATGGAAAACAGTGTGCGTCTTATCATTGAGGTTGTCTTGTTAGGAAAATGAGTTAGGAGACAAAATAACGGTGTTTCTACATTAAGTTAGTGTGTCTCTTTTAGATCGGAGTTGAATAGCCCCCTAGCTCATTCAGCAACAGAGATAATCACGATCTTAGCTCTTTTAGCAAGAAATGCATGGAAAACAGTGTGCGTCTTATCATTGAGGTTGTCTTGTTAGAAAAATGAGTTAGGAGACAAAATAACGGTGTTTCTACATTAAGTTAGTGTGTCTCGTTTAGATCGGAGTTGAATTAGCCCCCTAGCTCATTCAGCAACAGAGATAATCACGATCTTAGCTCTTTTAGCAAGAAATGCATGGAAAACAGTGTGCGTCTTATCATTGAGGTTGTCGTGTTAGGAAAATGAGTTAGAAGACAAAATAACGGTGTTTCTACATAAAGTTAGCGTGTTTCTTTTAAATCGGAGTTGAATAGCCACCTAGCTCATTCAGCAATAAAGATAATCATGATCTTAGCTCTTTTAGCAAGAAATGCATGGAAAACAGTGTTCGTCTTATCATTGAGGTTGTCTTGTTAGGAAAATGAGTTAGGAGACACAATAACGGTGTTTCTACATTAAGCTAGTGTGTCTCTTTTAGATCGGAGTTGAATAGCCCCCTGGCTCATTCAGCAATAAAGATAATCACTATCTTAGCTCTTTTAGCAAGAAATGCATGGAAAACAGTGTGCGTCTTATCATTGAGGTTGTCTTGTTAGGAAAATGAGTTAGGAGACAAAATAACGGTGTTTCTACATTAAGTTAGTGTGTCTCTTTTAGATCGGAGTTGATTTAGCCCCCTAGCTCATTCAGCAACAGAGATAATCACGGTCTTAGCTCTTTTAGCAAGAAATGCATGGAAAACAGTGTGCGTCTTATCATTGAGGTTGTCTTGTTAGGAAAATGAGTTAGGAGACAAAATACCGGTGTTTCTACATTAAGTTAGTGTGTCTCTTTTAGATCGGAGTTGATTTAGCCCCCTAGCTCATTCAGCAACAGAGATAATCACGATCTTAGCTCTTTTAGCAAGAAATGCATGGAAAACAGTGTGCGTCTTATCATTGAGGTTGTCTTGTTAGGAAAATGAGTTAGGAGACAAAATAACGGTGTTTCTACATTAAGTTAGTGTGTCTCTTTTAGATCGGAGTTGATTTAGCCCCCTAGCTCATTCAGCAACAGAGATAATCACGATCTTAGCTCTTTTAGCAAGAAATGCATGGAAAACAGTGTGCGTCTTATCATTGAGGTTGTCTTGTTAGGAAAATGAGTTAGGAGACAAAATACCGGTGTTTCTACATTAAGTTAGTGTGTCTCTTTTAGATCGGAGTTGAATAGCCCCCTAGCTCATTCTGCAACAGAGATAATCACGATCTTAGCTCTTTTAGCAAGAAATGCATGGAAAACAGTGTGCGTCTTATCATTGAGGTTGTCTTGTTAGGAAAATGAGTTAGGAGACAAAATACCGGTGTTTCTACATTAAGTTAGTGTGTCTCTTTTAGATTGGAGTTGAATTAGCCCCCTAGCTCATTCAGCAACAGAGATAATCACGATCTTAGCTCTTTTAGCAAGAAATGCATGGAAAACAGTGTGCGTCTTATCATTGAGGTTGTCTTGTTAGGAAAATGAGTTAGGAGACAAAATACCGGTGTTTCTACATTAAGTTAGTGTGTCTCTTTTAGATCGGAGTTGAATAGCCCCCTAGCTCATTCTGCAACAGAGATAATCACGATCTTAGCTCTTTTAGCAAGAAATGCATGGAAAACAGTGTGCGTCTTATCATTGAGGTTGTCTTGTTAGGAAAATGAGTTAGGAGACAAAATACCGGTGTTTCTACATTAAGTTAGTGTGTCTCTTTCAGATTGGAGTTGAATTAGCCCCCTAGCTCATTCTGCAACAGAGATAATCACGATCTTAGCTCTTTTAGCAAGAAATGCATGGAAAACAGTGTGCGTCTTATTATTGAGGTTGTCTTGTTAGGAAAATGAGTTAGGAGACAAAATACCGGTGTTTCTACATTAAGTTAGTGTGTCTCTTTTAGATTGGAGTTGAATTAGCCCCCTAGCTCATTCAGCAACAGAGATAATCACGATCTTAGCTCTTTTAGCAAGAAATGCATGGAAAACAGTGTGCGTCTTATCATTGAGGTTGTCTTGTTAGGAAAATGAGTTAGGAGACAAAGTAACGGTGTTCCTACATGAAGTTAGTGAGTCTCTCTTAGATTAGAGTTGAATAGCCTCCTAGCTCATTCAGCAACAGAGATAATCACGATCTTAGCTCTTTTAGCAAGAAATGCATGGATAACAGTGTGCGTCTTATCATTGAGGTTGTCTTGTTAGGAAAATGAGTTAGGAGACAAAATAACGGTGTTTCTACATTAAGTTAGTGTGTCTCTTTTAGATCGGATTTGAATTAGCCCCCTAGCTCATTCAGCAACAGAGATAATCACGATCTTAGCTCTTTTAGCAAGAAATGCATGGAAAACAGTGTGCGTCTTATCATTGAGGTTGTCTTGTTAGGAAAATGAGTTAGGAGACAAAATAACGGTGTTTCTACATTAAGTTAGTGTGTCTCTTTTAGATCGGAGTTGAATAGCCCCCTAGCTCATTCAGCAACAGAGATAATCACGATCTTAGCTCTTTTAGCAAGAAATGCATGGAAAACAGTGTGCGTCTTATCATTGAGGTTGTCTTGTTAGGAAAATGAGTTAGGAGACAAAATAACGGTGTTTCTACATTAAGTTAGTGTGTCTCTTTTAGATCGGAGTTGAATAGCCCCCTAGCTCATTCAGCAACAGAGATAATCACGATCTTAGCTCTTTTAGCAAGAAATGCATGGAAAACAGTGTGCGTCTTATCATTGAGGTTGTCTTGTTAGGAAAATGAGTTAGGAGACAAAATAACGGTGTTTCTACATTAAGTTAGTGTGTCTCTTTTAGATCGGAGTTGAATAGCCCCCTAGCTCATTCAGCAACAGAGATAATCACGATCTTAGCTCTTTTAGCAAGAAATGCATGGAAAACAGTGTGCGTCTTATCATTGAGGTTGTCTTGTTAGAAAAATGAGTTAGGAGACAAAATAACGGTGTTTCTACATTAAGTTAGTGTGTCTCGTTTAGATCGGAGTTGAATTAGCCCCCTAGCTCATTCAGCAACAGAGATAATCACAATCTTAGCTCTTTTAGCAAGAAATGCATGGAAAACAGTGTGCGTCTTATCATTGAGGTTGTCGTGTTAGGAAAATGAGTTAGAAGACAAAATAACGGTGTTTCTACATAAAGTTAGCGTGTTTCTTTTAAATCGGAGTTGAATAGCCACCTAGCTCATTCAGCAATAAAGATAATCATGATCTTAGCTCTTTTAGCAAGAAATGCATGGAAAACAGTGTTCGTCTTATCATTGAGGTTGTCTTGTTAGGAAAATGAGTTAGGAGACACAATAACGGTGTTTCTACATTAAGCTAGTGTGTCTCTTTTAGATCGGAGTTGAATAGCCCCCTGGCTCATTCAGCAATAAAGATAATCACTATCTTAGCTCTTTTAGCAAGAAATGCATGGAAAACAGTGTGCGTCTTATCATTGAGGTTGTCTTGTTAGGAAAATGAGTTAGGAGACAAAATAACGGTGTTTCTACATTAAGTTAGTGTGTCTCTTTTAGATCGGAGTTGATTTAGCCCCCTAGCTCATTCAGCAACAGAGATAATCACGGTCTTAGCTCTTTTAGCAAGAAATGCATGGAAAACAGTGTGCGTCTTATCATTGAGGTTGTCTTGTTAGGAAAATGAGTTAGGAGACAAAATACCGGTGTTTCTACATTAAGTTAGTGTGTCTCTTTTAGATCGGAGTTGATTTAGCCCCCTAGCTCATTCAGCAACAGAGATAATCACGATCTTAGCTCTTTTAGCAAGAAATGCATGGAAAACAGTGTGCGTCTTATCATTGAGGTTGTCTTGTTAGGAAAATGAGTTAGGAGACAAAATAACGGTGTTTCTACATTAAGTTAGTGTGTCTCTTTTAGATCGGAGTTGATTTAGCCCCCTAGCTCATTCAGCAACAGAAATAATCACGATCTTAGCTCTTTTAGCAAGAAATGCATGGAAAACAGTGTGCGTCTTATCATTGAGGTTGTCTTGTTAGGAAAATGAGTTAGGAGACAAAATACCGGTGTTTCTACATTAAGTTAGTGTGTCTCTTTTAGATCGGAGTTGAATAGCCCCCTAGCTCATTCTGCAACAGAGATAATCACGATCTTAGCTCTTTTAGCAAGAAATGCATGGAAAACAGTGTGCGTCTTATCATTGAGGTTGTCTTGTTAGGAAAATGAGTTAGGAGACAAAATACCGGTGTTTCTACATTAAGTTAGTGTGTCTCTTTTAGATTGGAGTTGAATTAGCCCCCTAGCTCATTCAGCAACAGAGATAATCACGATCTTAGCTCTTTTAGCAAGAAATGCATGGAAAACAGTGTGCGTCTTATCATTGAGGTTGTCTTGTTAGGAAAATGAGTTCGGAGACAAAATACCGGTGTTTCTACATTAAGTTAGTGTGTCTCTTTTAGATCGGAGTTGAATAGCCCCCTAGCTCATTCAGCAACAGAGATAATCACGATCTTAGCTCTTTTAGCAAGAAATGCATGGAAAACAGTGTGCGTCTTATCATTGAGGTTGTCTTGTTAGGAAAATGAGTTAGGAGACAAAATAACGGTGTTTCTACATTAAGTTAGTGTGTCTCTTTTAGATCGGAGTTGAATAGCCCCCTAGCTCATTCAGCAACAGAGATAATCACGATCTTAGCTCTTTTAGCAAGAAATGCATGGAAAACAGTGTGCGTCTTATCATTGAGGTTGTCTTGTTAGGAAAATGAGTTAGGAGACAAAATAACGGTGTTTCTACATTAAGTTAGTGTGTCTCTTTTAGATCGGAGTTGAATAGCCCCCTAGCTCATTCAGCAACAGAGATAATCACGATCTTAGCTCTTTTAGCAAGAAATGCATGGAAAACAGTGTGCGTCTTATCATTGAGGTTGTCTTGTTAGAAAAATGAGTTAGGAGACAAAATAACGGTGTTTCTACATTAAGTTAGTGTGTCTCGTTTAGATCGGAGTTGAATTAGCCCCCTAGCTCATTCAGCAACAGAGATAATCACAATCTTAGCTCTTTTAGCAAGAAATGCATGGAAAACAGTGTGCGTCTTATCATTGAGGTTGTCGTGTTAGGAAAATGAGTTAGAAGACAAAATAACGGTGTTTCTACATAAAGTTAGCGTGTTTCTTTTAAATCGGAGTTGAATAGCCACCTAGCTCATTCAGCAATAAAGATAATCATGATCTTAGCTCTTTTAGCAAGAAATGCATGGAAAACAGTGTTCGTCTTATCATTGAGGTTGTCTTGTTAGGAAAATGAGTTAGGAGACACAATAACGGTGTTTCTACATTAAGCTAGTGTGTCTCTTTTAGATCGGAGTTGAATAGCCCCCTGGCTCATTCAGCAATAAAGATAATCACTATCTTAGCTCTTTTAGCAAGAAATGCATGGAAAACAGTGTGCGTCTTATCATTGAGGTTGTCTTGTTAGGAAAATGAGTTAGGAGACAAAATAACGGTGTTTCTACATTAAGTTAGTGTGTCTCTTTTAGATCGGAGTTGATTTAGCCCCCTAGCTCATTCAGCAACAGAGATAATCACGGTCTTAGCTCTTTTAGCAAGAAATGCATGGAAAACAGTGTGCGTCTTATCATTGAGGTTGTCTTGTTAGGAAAATGAGTTAGGAGACAAAATACCGGTGTTTCTACATTAAGTTAGTGTGTCTCTTTTAGATCGGAGTTGATTTAGCCCCCTAGCTCATTCAGCAACAGAGATAATCACGATCTTAGCTCTTTTAGCAAGAAATGCATGGAAAACAGTGTGCGTCTTATCATTGAGGTTGTCTTGTTAGGAAAATGAGTTAGGAGACAAAATAACGGTGTTTCTACATTAAGTTAGTGTGTCTCTTTTAGATCGGAGTTGATTTAGCCCCCTAGCTCATTCAGCAACAGAGATAATCACGATCTTAGCTCTTTTAGCAAGAAATGCATGGAAAACAGTGTGCGTCTTATCATTGAGGTTGTCTTGTTAGGAAAATGAGTTAGGAGACAAAATACCGGTGTTTCTACATTAAGTTAGTGTGTCTCTTTTAGATCGGAGTTGAATAGCCCCCTAGCTCATTCTGCAACAGAGATAATCACGATCTTAGCTCTTTTAGCAAGAAATGCATGGAAAACAGTGTGCGTCTTATCATTGAGGTTGTCTTGTTAGGAAAATGAGTTAGGAGACAAAATACCGGTGTTTCTACATTAAGTTAGTGTGTCTCTTTTAGATTGGAGTTGAATTAGCCCCCTAGCTCATTCAGCAACAGAGATAATCACGATCTTAGCTCTTTTAGCAAGAAATGCATGGAAAACAGTGTGCGTCTTATCATTGAGGTTGTCTTGTTAGGAAAATGAGTTAGGAGACAAAATACCGGTGTTTCTACATTAAGTTAGTGTGTCTCTTTTAGATCGGAGTTGAATAGCCCCCTAGCTCATTCTGCAACAGAGATAATCACGATCTTAGCTCTTTTAGCAAGAAATGCATGGAAAACAGTGTGCGTCTTATCATTGAGGTTGTCTTGTTAGGAAAATGAGTTAGGAGACAAAATACCGGTGTTTCTACATTAAGTTAGTGTGTCTCTTTCAGATTGGAGTTGAATTAGCCCCCTAGCTCATTCTGCAACAGAGATAATCACGATCTTAGCTCTTTTAGCAAGAAATGCATGGAAAACAGTGTGCGTCTTATCATTGAGGTTGTCTTGTTAGGAAAATGAGTTAGGAGACAAAATACCGGTGTTTCTACATTAAGTTAGTGTGTCTCTTTTAGATTGGAGTTGAATTAGCCCCCTAGCTCATTCAGCAACAGAGATAATCACGATCTTAGCTCTTTTAGCAAGAAATGCATGGAAAACAGTGTGCGTCTTATCATTGAGGTTGTCTTGTTAGGAAAATGAGTTAGGAGACAAAGTAACGGTGTTCCTACATGAAGTTAGTGAGTCTCTCTTAGATTAGAGTTGAATAGCCTCCTAGCTCATTCAGCAACAGAGATAATCACGATCTTAGCTCTTTTAGCAAGAAATGCATGGATAACAGTGTGCGTCTTATCATTGAGGTTGTCTTGTTAGGAAAATGAGTTAGGAGACAAAATAACGGTGTTTCTACATTAAGTTAGTGTGTCTCTTTTAGATCGGATTTGAATTAGCCCCCTAGCTCATTCAGCAACAGAGATAATCACGATCTTAGCTCTTTTAGCAAGAAATGCATGGAAAACAGTGTGCGTCTTATCATTGAGGTTGTCTTGTTAGGAAAATGAGTTAGGAGACAAAATAACGGTGTTTCTACATTAAGTTAGTGTGTCTCTTTTAGATCGGAGTTGAATTAGCCCCCTAGCTCATTCAGCAACAGAGATAATCACGATCTTAGCTCTTTTAGCAAGAAATGCATGGAAAACAGTGTTCGTTTTATCATTGAGGTTGTCTTGTTAGGAAAATGAGTTAGGAGACAAAATAACGGTGTTTCTACATTAAGTTAGTGTGTCTCTTTTAGATCGGAGTTGAATAGCCCCCTAGCTCATTCAGCAACAGGGATAATCACGATCTTAGCTCTTTTAGCAAGAAATGCATGGAAAACAGTGTGCGTCTTATCATTGAGGTTGTCTTGTTAGGAAAATGAGTTAGGAGACAAAATAACGGTGTTTCTACATTAAGTTAGTGTGTCTCGTTTAGATCGGAGTTGAATTAGCCCCCTAGCTCATTCAGCAACAGAGATAATCACGATCTTAGCTCTTTTAGCAAGAAATGCATGGAAAACAGTGTGCGTCTTATCATTGAGGTTGTCGTGTTAGGAAAATGAGTTAGAAGACAAAATAACGGTGTTTCTACATAAAGTTAGCGTGTTTCTTTTAAATCGGAGTTGAATAGCCACCTAGCTCATTCAGCAAAAAAGATAATCATGATCTTAGCTCTTTTAGCAAGAAATGCATGGAAAACAGTGTGCATCTTATCATTGAGGTTGTCTTGTTAGGAAAATGAGTTAGAAGACAAAATATTGGTGTTTCTACATTAAGTTAGTGTGTCTCTTTTAGATCTGAGTTGAATAGCCCCCTAGCTCATTCAGCAACAGATATAATCACGATCTTAGCTCTTTTAGCAAGAAAAGCATGGAAAACAGTGTTCGTCTTATCATTGAGGTTGTCTTGTTAGGAAAATGAGTTAGGAGACAAAATAACGGTGTTTCTACATTAAGTTAGTGTGTCTCTTTTAGATCGGAGTTGAATAGCCCCCTAGCTCATTCAGCAACAGAGATAATCACGATCTTAGCTCTTTTAGCAAGAAATGCATGGAAAACAGTGTGCGTCTTATCATTGAGGTTGTCGTGTTAGGAAAATGAGTTAGAAGACAAAATAACGGTGTTTCTACATAAAGTTAGCGTGTTTCTTTTAAATCGGAGTTGAATAGCCACCTAGCTCATTCAGCAATAAAGATAATCATGATCTTAGCTCTTTTAGCAAGAAATGCATGGAAAACAGTGTGCATCTTATCATTGAGGTTGTCTTGTTAGGAAAATGAGTTAGGAGACAAAATATTGGTGTTTCTACATTAAGTTAGTGTGTCTCTTTTAGATCGGAGTTGAACAGCCCCCTAGCTCATTCAGCAACAGATATAATCACGATCTTAGCTCTTTTAGCAAGAAAAGCATGGAAAACAGTGTTCGTCTTATCATTGAGGTTGTCTTGTTAGGAAAATGAGTTAGGAGACAAAATAACGGTGTTTCTACATTAAGTTAGTGTGTCTCTTTTAGATCGGAGTTGAATAGCCCCCTAGCTCATTTAGCAACAGAGATAATCACGATCTTAGCTCTTTTAGCAAGAAATGCATGGAAAACAGTGTTCGTCTTATCATTGAGGTTGTCTTGTTAGGAAAATGAGTTAGGAGACACAATAACGGTGTTTCTACATTAAGCTAGTGTGTCTCTTTTAGATCGGAGTTGAATAGCCCCCTGGCTCATTCAGCAATAAAGATAATCACTATCTTAGCTCTTTTAGCAAGAAATGCATGGAAAACAGTGTGCGTCTTATCATTGAGGTTGTCTTGTTAGGAAAATGAGTTAGGAGACAAAATAACGGTGTTTCTACATTAAGTTAGTGTGTCTCTTTTAGATCGGAGTTGATTTAGCCCCCTAGCTCATTCAGCAACAGAGATAATCACGATCTTAGCTCTTTTAGCAAGAAATGCATGGAAAACAGTGTGCGTCTTATCATTGAGGTTGTCTTGTTAGGAAAATGAGTTAGGAGACAAAATACCGGTGTTTCTACATTAAGTTAGTGTGTCTCTTTTAGATCGGAGTTGAATAGCCCCCTAGCTCATTCTGCAACAGAGATAATCACGATCTTAGCTCTTTTAGCAAGAAATGCATGGAAAACAGTGTGCGTCTTATCATTGAGGTTGTCTTGTTAGGAAAATGAGTTAGGAGACAAAATACCGGTGTTTCTACATTAAGTTAGTGTGTCTCTTTCAGATTGGAGTTGAATTAGCCCCCTAGCTCATTCTGCAACAGAGATAATCACGATCTTAGCTCTTTTAGCAAGAAATGCATGGAAAACAGTGTGCGTCTTATCATTGAGGTTGTCTTGTTAGGAAAATGAGTTAGGAGACAAAATACCGGTGTTTCTACATTAAGTTAGTGTGTCTCTTTTAGATTGGAGTTGAATTAGCCCCCTAGCTCATTCAGCAACAGAGATAATCACGATCTTAGCTCTTTTAGCAAGAAATGCATGGAAAACAGTGTGCGTCTTATCATTGAGGTTGTCTTGTTAGGAAAATGAGTTAGGAGACAAAGTAACGGTGTTCCTACATGAAGTTAGTGAGTCTCTCTTAGATTAGAGTTGAATAGCCTCCTAGCTCATTCAGCAACAGAGATAATCACGATCTTAGCTCTTTTAGCAAGAAATGCATGGATAACAGTGTGCGTCTTATCATTGAGGTTGTCTTGTTAGGAAAATGAGTTAGGAGACAAAATAACGGTGTTTCTACATTAAGTTAGTGTGTCTCTTTTAGATCGGAGTTGAATTAGCCCCCTAGCTCATTCAGCAACAGAGATAATCACGATCTTAGCTCTTTTAGCAAGAAATGCATGGAAAACAGTGTGCGTCTTATCATTGAGGTTGTCTTGTTAGGAAAATGAGTTAGGAGACAAAATAACGGTGTTTCTACATTAAGTTAGTGTGTCTCTTTTAGATCGGAGTTGAATTAGCCCCCTAGCTCATTCAGCAACAGAGATAATCACGATCTTAGCTCTTTTAGCAAGAAATGCATGGAAAACAGTGTTCGTCTTATCATTGAGGTTGTCTTGTTAGGAAAATGAGTTAGGAGACAAAATAACGGTGTTTCTACATTAAGTTAGTGTGTCTCTTTTAGATCGGAGTTGAATAGCCCCCTAGCTCATTCAGCAACAGAGATAATCACGATCTTAGCTCTTTTAGCAAGTAATGCATGGAAAACAGTGTGCGTCTTATCATTGAGGTTGTCTTGTTAGGAAAATGAGTTAGGAGACAAAATACCGGTGTTTCTACATTAAGTTAGTGTGTCTCTTTCAGATTGGAGTTGAATTAGCCCCCTAGCTCATTCTGCAACAGAGATAATCACGATCTTAGCTCTTTTAGCAAGAAATGCATGGAAAACAGTGTGCGTCTTATCATTGAGGTTGTCTTGTTAGGAAAATGAGTTAGGAGACAAAATACCGGTGTTTCTACATTAAGTTAGTGTGTCTCTTTTAGATCGGAGTTGATTTAGCCCCCTAGCTCATTCAGCAACAGAGATAATCACGATCTTAGCTCTTTTAGCAAGAAATGCATGGAAAACAGTGTGCGTCTTATCATTGAGGTTGTCTTGTTAGGAAAATGAGTTAGGAGACAAAATAACGGTGTTTCTACATTAAGTTAGTGTGTCTCTTTTAGATCGGAGTTGATTTAGCCCCCTAGCTCATTCAGCAACAGAGATAATCACGATCTTAGCTCTTTTAGCAAGAAATGCATGGAAAACAGTGTGCGTCTTATCATTGAGGTTGTCTTGTTAGGAAAATGAGTTAGGAGACAAAATACCAGTGTTTCTACATTAAGTTAGTGTGTCTCTTTTAGATCGGAGTTGAATAGCCCCCTAGCTCATTCTGCAACAGAGATAATCACGATCTTCGCTCTTTTAGCAAGAAATGCATGGAAAACAGTGTGCGTCTTATCATTGAGGTTGTCTTGTTAGGAAAATGAGTTAGGAGACAAAATACCGGTGTTTCTACATTAAGTTAGTGTGTCTCTTTTAGATCGGAGTTGAATTAGCCCCCTAGCTCATTCAGCAACAGAGATAATCACGATCTTAGCTCTTTTAGCAAGAAATGCATGGAAAACAGTGTTCGTCTTATCATTGAGGTTGTCTTGTTAGGAAAATGAGTTAGGAGACACAATAACGGTGTTTCTACATTAAGCTAGTGTGTCTCTTTTAGATCGGAGTTGAATAGCCCCCTGGCTCATTCAGCAATAAAGATAATCACTATCTTAGCTCTTTTAGCAAGAAATGCATGGAAAACAGTGTGCGTCTTATCATTGAGGTTGTCTTGTTAGGAAAATGAGTTAGGAGACAAAATAACGGTGTTTCTACATTAAGTTAGTGTGTCTCTTTTAGATCGGAGTTGATTTAGCCCCCTAGCTCATTCAGCAACAGAGATAATCACGATCTTAGCTCTTTTAGCAAGAAATGCATGGAAAACAGTGTGCGTCTTATCATTGAGGTTGTCTTGTTAGGAAAATGAGTTAAGAGACAAAATACCGGTGTTTCTACATTAAGTTAGTTTGTCTCTTTTAGATCGGAGTTGATTTAGCCCCCTAGCTCATTCAGCAACAGAGATAATCACGATCTTAGCTCTTTTAGCAAGAAATGCATGGAAAACAGTGTGCGTCTTATCATTGAGGTTGTCTTGTTAGGAAAATGAGTTAGGAGACAAAATAACCGTGTTTCTACATTAAGTTAGTGTGTCTCTTTTAGATCGGAGTTGATTTAGCCCCCTAGCTCATTCAGCAACAGAGATAATCACGATCTTAGCTCTTTTAGCAAGAAATGCATGGAAAACAGTGTGCGTCTTATCATTGAGGTTGTCTTGTTAGGAAAATGAGTTAGGAGACAAAATACCGGTGTTTCTACATTAAGTTAGTGTGTCTCTTTTAGATTGGAGTTGAATTAGCCCCCTAGCTCATTCAGCAACAGAGATAATCACGATCTTAGCTCTTTTAGCAAGAAATGCATGGAAAACAGTGTGCGTCTTATCATTGAGGTTGTCTTGTTAGGAAAATGAGTTAGGAGACAAAATACCGGTGTTTCTACATTAAGTTAGTGTGTCTCTTTTAGATCGGAGTTGAATAGCCCCCTAGCTCATTCTGCAACAGAGATAATCACGATCTTAGCTCTTTTAGCAAGAAATGCATGGAAAACAGTGTGCGTCTTATCATTGAGGTTGTCTTGTTAGGAAAATGAGTTAGGAGACAAAATACCGGTGTTTCTACATTAAGTTAGTGTGTCTCTTTCAGATTGGAGTTGAATTAGCCCCCTAGCTCATTCTGCAACAGAGATAATCACGATCTTAGCTCTTTTAGCAAGAAATGCATGGAAAACAGTGTGCGTCTTATCATTGAGGTTGTCTTGTTAGGAAAATGAGTTAGGAGACAAAATACCGGTGTTTCTACATTAAGTTAGTGTGTCTCTTTTAGATTGGAGTTGAATTAGCCCCCTAGCTCATTCAGCAACAGAGATAATCACGATCTTAGCTCTTTTAGCAAGAAATGCATGGAAAACAGTGTGCGTCTTATCATTGAGGTTGTCTTGTTAGGAAAATGAGTTAGGAGACAAAGTAACGGTGTTCCTACATGAAGTTAGTGAGTCTCTCTTAGATTAGAGTTGAATAGCCTCCTAGCTCATTCAGCAACAGAGATAATCACGATCTTAGCTCTTTTAGCAAGAAATGCATGGATAACAGTGTGCGTCTTATCATTGAGGTTGTCTTGTTAGGAAAATGAGTTAGGAGACAAAATAACGGTGTTTCTACATTAAGTTAGTGTGTCTCTTTTAGATCGGATTTGAATTAGCCCCCTAGCTCATTCAGCAACAGAGATAATCACGATCTTAGCTCTTTTAGCAAGAAATGCATGGAAAACAGTGTGCGTCTTATCATTGAGGTTGTCTTGTTAGGAAAATGAGTTAGGAGACAAAATAACGGTGTTTCTACATTAAGTTAGTGTGTCTCTTTTAGATCGGAGTTGAATTAGCCCCCTAGCTCATTCAGCAACAGAGATAATCACGATCTTAGCTCTTTTAGCAAGAAATGCATGGAAAACAGTGTTCGTCTTATCATTGAGGTTGTCTTGTTAGGAAAATGAGTTAGGAGACAAAATAACGGTGTTTCTACATTAAGTTAGTGTGTCTCTTTTAGATCGGAGTTGAATAGCCCCCTAGCTCATTCAGCAACAGAGATAATCACGATCTTAGCTCTTTTAGCAAGTAATGCATGGAAAACAGTGTGCGTCTTATCATTGAGGTTGTCTTGTTAGGAAAATGAGTTAGGAGACAAAATAACGGTGTTTCTACATTAAGTTAGTGTGTCTCTTTTAGATCGGAGTTGAATAGCCCCCTAGCTCATTCTGCAACAGAGATAATCACGATCTTAGCTCTTTTAGCAAGAAATGCATGGAAAACAGTGTGCGTCTTATCATTGAGGTTGTCTTGTTAGGAAAATGAGTTAGGAGACAAAATACCGGTGTTTCTACATTAAGTTAGTGTGTCTCTTTTAGATCGGAGTTGAATAGCCCCCTAGCTCATTCTGCAACAGAGATAATCACGATCTTAGCTCTTTTAGCAAGAAATGCATGGAAAACAGTGTTCCTCTTATCATTGAGGTTGCCTTATTAGGAAAATGAGTTAGGAGACAAAATAACGGTGTTTCTACATTAAGTTAGTGTGTCTCTTTTAGATTGGAGTGTAATTAGCCCCCTAGCTCATTCAGCAACAGAGATAATCACGATCTTAGCTCTTTTAGCAAGAAATGCATGGAAAACAGTGTGCGTCTTATCATTGAGGTTGTCTTGTTAGGAAAATGAGTTAGGAGACAAAGTAACGGTGTTCCTACATGAAGTTAGTGAGTCTCTCTTAGATTAGAGTTGAATAGCCTCCTAGCTCATTCAGCAACAGAGATAATCACGATCTTAGCTCTTTTAGCAAGAAATGCATGGAAAACAGTGTGCGTCTTATCATTGAGGTTGTCTTGTTAGGAAAATGAGTTAGGAGACAAAATAACGGTGTTTCTACATTAAGTTAGTGTGTCTCTTTTAGATCGGATTTGAATTAGCCCCCTAGCTCATTCAGCAACAGAGATAATCACGATCTTAGCTCTTTTAGCAAGAAATGCATGGAAAACAGTGTGCGTCTTATCATTGAGGTTGTCTTGTTAGGAAAATGAGTTAGGAGACAAAATACCGGTGTTTCTACATTAAGTTAGTGTGTCTCTTTTAGATCGGAGTTGAATTAGCCCCCTAGCTCATTCAGCAACAGAGATAATCACGATCTTAGCTCTTTTAGCAAGAAATGCATGGAAAACAGTGTTCGTTTTATCATTGAGGTTGTCTTGTTAGGAAAATGAGTTAGGAGACAAAATAACGGTGTTTCTACATTAAGTTAGTGTGTCTCTTTTAGATCGGAGTTGAATAGCCCCCTAGCTCATTCAGCAACAGAGATAATCACGATCTTAGCTCTTTTAGCAAGAAATGCATGGAAAACAGTGTGCGTCTTATCATTGAGGTTGTCTTGTTAGGAAAATGAGTTAGGAGACAAAATAACGGTGTTTCTACATTAAGTTAGTGTGTCTCTTTTAGATCGGAGTTGAATTAGCCCCCTAGCTCATTCAGCAACAGAGATAATCACGATCTTAGCTCTTTTAGCAAGAAATGCATGGAAAACAGTGTGCGTCTTATCATTGAGGTTGTCTTGTTAGGAAAATGAGTTAGGAGACAAAATAACGGTGTTTCTACATTAAGTTAGTGTGTCTCGTTTAGATCGGAGTTGAATTAGCCCCCTAGCTCATTCAGCAACAGAGATAATCACGATCTTAGCTCTTTTAGCAAGAAATGCATGGAAAACAGTGTGCGTCTTATCATTGAGGTTGTCGTGTTAGGAAAATGAGTTAGAAGACAAAATAACGGTGTTTCTACATAAAGTTAGCGTGTTTCTTTTAAATCGGAGTTGAATAGCCACCTAGCTCATTCAGCAATACAGATAATCATGATCTTAGCTCTTTTAGCAAGAAATGCATGGAAAACAGTGTTCGTCTTATCATTGAGGTTGTCTTGTTAGGAAAATGAGTTAGGAGACACAATAACGGTGTTTCTACATTAAGCTAGTGTGTCTCTTTTAGATCGGAGTTGAATAGCCCCCTGTCTCATTCAGCAATAAAGATAATCACTATCTTAGCTTTTTTAGCAAGAAATGCATGGAAAACAGTGTGCGTCTTATCATTGAGGTTGTCTTGTTAGGAAAATGAGTTAGGAGACAAAATACCGGTGTTTCTACATTAAGTTAGTGTGTCTCTTTTAGATCGGAGTTGATTTAGCCCCCTAGCTCATTCAGCAACAGAGATAATCACGATCTTAGCTCTTTTAGCAAGAAATGCATGGAAAACAGTGTGCGTCTTATCATTGAGGTTGTCTTGTTAGGAAAATGAGTTAGGAGACAAAATAACGGTGTTTCTACATTAAGTTAGTGTGTCTCTTTTAGATCGGAGTTGATTTAGCCCCCTAGCTCATTCAGCAACAGAGATAATCACGATCTTAGCTCTTTTAGCAAGAAATGCATGGAAAACAGTGTGTGTCTTATCATTGAGGTTGTCTTGTTAGGAAAATGAGTTAGGAGACAAAATACCGGTGTTTCTACATTAAGTTAGTGTGTCTCTTTTAGATTGGAGTTGAATAGCCCCCTAGCTCATTCTGCAACAGAGATAATCACGATCTTAGCTCTTTTAGCAAGAAATGCATGGAAAACAGTGTGCGTCTTATCATTGAGGTTGTCTTGTTAGGAAAATGAGTTAGGAGACAAAATACCGGTGTTTCTACATTAAGTTAGTGTGTCTCTTTTAGATTGGAGTTGAATTAGCCCCCTAGCTCATTCAGCAACAGAGATAATCACGATCTTAGCTCTTTTAGCAAGAAATGCATGGAAAACAGTGTGCGTCTTATCATTGAGGTTGTCTTGTTAGGAAAATGAGTTAGGAGACAAAATACCGGTGTTTCTACATTAAGTTAGTGTGTCTCTTTTAGATCGGAGTTGAATAGCCCCCTAGCTCATTCTGCAACAGAGATAATCACGATCTTAGCTCTTTTAGCAAGAAATGCATGGAAAACAGTGTGCGTCTTATCATTGAGGTTGTCTTGTTAGGAAAATGAGTTAGGAGACAAAATACCGGTGTTTCTACATTAAGTTAGTGTGTCTCTTTCAGATTGGAGTTGAATTAGCCCCCTAGCTCATTCTGCAACAGAGATAATCACGATCTTAGCTCTTTTAGCAAGAAATGCATGGATAACAGTGTGCGTCTTATCATTGAGGTTGTCTTGTTAGGAAAATGAGTTAGGAGACAAAATAACGGTGTTTCTACATTAAGTTAGTGTGTCTCTTTTAGATCGGATTTGAATTAGCCCCCTAGCTCATTCAGCAACAGAGATAATCACGATCTTAGCTCTTTTAGCAAGAAATGCATGGAAAACAGTGTGCGTCTTATCATTGAGGTTGTCTTGTTAGGAAAATGAGTTAGGAGACAAAATAACGGTGTTTCTACATTAAGTTAGTGTGTCTCTTTTAGATCGGAGTTGAATAGCCCCCTAGCTCATTCAGCAACAGAGATAATCACGATCTTAGCTCTTTTAGCAAGAAATGCATGGAAAACAGTGTGCGTCTTATCATTGAGGTTGTCTTGTTAGGAAAATGAGTTAGGAGACAAAATAACGGTGTTTCTACATTAAGTTAGTGTGTCTCTTTTAGATCGGAGTTGAATAGCCCCCTAGCTCATTCAGCAACAGAGATAATCACGATCTTATCTCTTTTAGCAAGAAATGCATGGAAAACAGTGTGCGTCTTATCATTGAGGTTGTCTTGTTAGGAAAATGAGTTAGGAGACAAAATAACGGTGTTTCTACATTAAGTTAGTGTGTCTCTTTTAGATCGGAGTTGAATAGCCCCTAGCTCATTCAGCAACAGAGATAATCACGATCTTAGCTCTTTTAGCAAGAAATGCATGGAAAACAGTGTGCGTCTTATCATTGAGGTTGTCTTGTTAGAAAAATGAGTTAGGAGACAAAATAACGGTGTTTCTACATTAAGTTAGTGTGTCTCGTTTAGATCGGAGTTGAATTAGCCCCCTAGCTCATTCAGCAACAGAGATAATCACGATCTTAGCTCTTTTAGCAAGAAATGCATGGAAAACAGTGTGCGTCTTATCATTGAGGTTGTCGTGTTAGGAAAATGAGTTAGAAGACAAAATAACGGTGTTTCTACATAAAGTTAGCGTGTTTCTTTTAAATCGGAGTTGAATAGCCACCTAGCTCATTCAGCAATAAAGATAATCATGATCTTAGCTCTTTTAGCAAGAAATGCATGGAAAACAGTGTTCGTCTTATCATTGAGGTTGTCTTGTTAGGAAAATGAGTTAGGAGACACAATAACGGTGTTTCTACATTAAGCTAGTGTGTCTCTTTTAGATCGGAGTTGAATAGCCCCCTGGCTCATTCAGCAATAAAGATAATCACTATCTTAGCTCTTTTAGCAAGAAATGCATGGAAAACAGTGTGCGTCTTATCATTGAGGTTGTCTTGTTAGGAAAATGAGTTAGGAGACAAAATAACGGTGTTTCTACATTAAGTTAGTGTGTCTCTTTTAGATCGGAGTTGATTTAGCCCCCTAGCTCATTCAGCAACAGAGATAATCACGGTCTTAGCTCTTTTAGCAAGAAATGCATGGAAAACAGTGTGCGTCTTATCATTGAGGTTGTCTTGTTAGGAAAATGAGTTAGGAGACAAAATACCGGTGTTTCTACATTAAGTTAGTGTGTCTCTTTTAGATCGGAGTTGATTTAGCCCCCTAGCTCATTCAGCAACAGAGATAATCACGATCTTAGCTCTTTTAGCAAGAAATGCATGGAAAACAGTGTGCGTCTTATCATTGAGGTTGTCTTGTTAGGAAAATGAGTTAGGAGACAAAATAACGGTGTTTCTACATTAAGTTAGTGTGTCTCTTTTAGATCGGAGTTGATTTAGCCCCCTAGCTCATTCAGCAACAGAGATAATCACGATCTTAGCTCTTTTAGCAAGAAATGCATGGAAAACAGTGTGCGTCTTATCATTGAGGTTGTCTTGTTAGGAAAATGAGTTAGGAGACAAAATACCGGTGTTTCTACATTAAGTTAGTGTGTCTCTTTTAGATCGGAGTTGAATAGCCCCCTAGCTCATTCTGCAACAGAGATAATCACGATCTTAGCTCTTTTAGCAAGAAATGCATGGAAAACAGTGTGCGTCTTATCATTGAGGTTGTCTTGTTAGGAAAATGAGTTAGGAGACAAAATACCGGTGTTTCTACATTAAGTTAGTGTGTCTCTTTCAGATTGGAGTTGAATTAGCCCCCTAGCTCATTCTGCAACAGAGATAATCACGATCTTAGCTCTTTTAGCAAGAAATGCATGGAAAACAGTGTGCGTCTTATTATTGAGGTTGTCTTGTTAGGAAAATGAGTTAGGAGACAAAATACCGGTGTTTCTACATTAAGTTAGTGTGTCTCTTTTAGATTGGAGTTGAATTAGCCCCCTAGCTCATTCAGCAACAGAGATAATCACGATCTTAGCTCTTTTAGCAAGAAATGCATGGAAAACAGTGTGCGTCTTATCATTGAGGTTGTCTTGTTAGGAAAATGAGTTAGGAGACAAAGTAACGGTGTTCCTACATGAAGTTAGTGAGTCTCTCTTAGATTAGAGTTGAATAGCCTCCTAGCTCATTCAGCAACAGAGATAATCACGATCTTAGCTCTTTTAGCAAGAAATGCATGGATAACAGTGTGCGTCTTATCATTGAGGTTGTCTTGTTAGGAAAATGAGTTAGGAGACAAAATAACGGTGTTTCTACATTAAGTTAGTGTGTCTCTTTTAGATCGGATTTGAATTAGCCCCCTAGCTCATTCAGCAACAGAGATAATCACGATCTTAGCTCTTTTAGCAAGAAATGCATGGAAAACAGTGTGCGTCTTATCATTGAGGTTGTCTTGTTAGGAAAATGAGTTAGGAGACAAAATAACGGTGTTTCTACATTAAGTTAGTGTGTCTCTTTTAGATCGGAGTTGAATAGCCCCCTAGCTCATTCAGCAACAGAGATAATCACGATCTTAGCTCTTTTACCAAGAAATGCATGGAAAACAGTGTGCGTCTTATCATTGAGGTTGTCTTGTTAGGAAAATGAGTTAGGAGACAAAATAACGGTGTTTCTACATTAAGTTAGTGTGTCTCTTTTAGATCGGAGTTGAATAGCCCCCTAGCTCATTCAGCAACAGAGATAATCACGATCTTAGCTCTTTTAGCAAGAAATGCATGGAAAACAGTGTGCGTCTTATCATTGAGGTTGTCTTGTTAGGAAAATGAGTTAGGAGACAAAATACCGGTGTTTCTACATTAAGTTAGTGTGTCTCTTTTAGATTGGAGTTGAATTAGCCCCCTAGCTCATTCAGCAACAGAGATAATCACGATCTTAGCTCTTTTAGCAAGAAATGCATGGAAAACAGTGTGCGTCTTATCATTGAGGTTGTCTTGTTAGGAAAATGAGTTAGGAGACAAAATACCGGTGTTTCTACATTAAGTTAGTGTGTCTCTTTTAGATCGGAGTTGAATAGCCCCCTAGCTCATTCTGCAACAGAGATAATCACGATCTTAGCTCTTTTAGCAAGAAATGCATGGAAAACAGTGTGCGTCTTATCATTGAGGTTGTCTTGTTAGGAAAATGAGTTAGGAGACAAAATACCGGTGTTTCTACATTAAGTTAGTGTGTCTCTTTCAGATTGGAGTTGAATTAGCCCCCTAGCTCATTCTGCAACAGAGATAATCACGATCTTAGCTCTTTTAGCAAGAAATGCATGGATAACAGTGTGCGTCTTATCATTGAGGTTGTCTTGTTAGGAAAATGAGTTAGGAGACAAAATAACGGTGTTTCTACATTAAGTTAGTGTGTCTCTTTTAGATCGGATTTGAATTAGCCCCCTAGCTCATTCAGCAACAGAGATAATCACGATCTTAGCTCTTTTAGCAAGAAATGCATGGAAAACAGTGTGCGTCTTATCATTGAGGTTGTCTTGTTAGGAAAATGAGTTAGGAGACAAAATAACGGTGTTTCTACATTAAGTTAGTGTGTCTCTTTTAGATCGGAGTTGAATAGCCCCCTAGCTCATTCAGCAACAGAGATAATCACGATCTTAGCTCTTTTAGCAAGAAATGCATGGAAAACAGTGTGCGTCTTATCATTGAGGTTGTCTTGTTAGGAAAATGAGTTAGGAGACAAAATAACGGTGTTTCTACATTAAGTTAGTGTGTCTCTTTTAGATCGGAGTTGAATAGCCCCCTAGCTCATTCAGCAACAGAGATAATCACGATCTTATCTCTTTTAGCAAGAAATGCATGGAAAACAGTGTGCGTCTTATCATTGAGGTTGTCTTGTTAGGAAAATGAGTTAGGAGACAAAATAACGGTGTTTCTACATTAAGTTAGTGTGTCTCTTTTAGATCGGAGTTGAATAGCCCCTAGCTCATTCAGCAACAGAGATAATCACGATCTTAGCTCTTTTAGCAAGAAATGCATGGAAAACAGTGTGCGTCTTATCATTGAGGTTGTCTTGTTAGAAAAATGAGTTAGGAGACAAAATAACGGTGTTTCTACATTAAGTTAGTGTGTCTCGTTTAGATCGGAGTTGAATTAGCCCCCTAGCTCATTCAGCAACAGAGATAATCACGATCTTAGCTCTTTTAGCAAGAAATGCATGGAAAACAGTGTGCGTCTTATCATTGAGGTTGTCGTGTTAGGAAAATGAGTTAGAAGACAAAATAACGGTGTTTCTACATAAAGTTAGCGTGTTTCTTTTAAATCGGAGTTGAATAGCCACCTAGCTCATTCAGCAATAAAGATAATCATGATCTTAGCTCTTTTAGCAAGAAATGCATGGAAAACAGTGTTCGTCTTATCATTGAGGTTGTCTTGTTAGGAAAATGAGTTAGGAGACACAATAACGGTGTTTCTACATTAAGCTAGTGTGTCTCTTTTAGATCGGAGTTGAATAGCCCCCTGGCTCATTCAGCAATAAAGATAATCACTATCTTAGCTCTTTTAGCAAGAAATGCATGGAAAACAGTGTGCGTCTTATCATTGAGGTTGTCTTGTTAGGAAAATGAGTTAGGAGACAAAATAACGGTGTTTCTACATTAAGTTAGTGTGTCTCTTTTAGATCGGAGTTGATTTAGCCCCCTAGCTCATTCAGCAACAGAGATAATCACGGTCTTAGCTCTTTTAGCAAGAAATGCATGGAAAACAGTGTGCGTCTTATCATTGAGGTTGTCTTGTTAGGAAAATGAGTTAGGAGACAAAATACCGGTGTTTCTACATTAAGTTAGTGTGTCTCTTTTAGATCGGAGTTGATTTAGCCCCCTAGCTCATTCAGCAACAGAGATAATCACGATCTTAGCTCTTTTAGCAAGAAATGCATGGAAAACAGTGTGCGTCTTATCATTGAGGTTGTCTTGTTAGGAAAATGAGTTAGGAGACAAAATAACGGTGTTTCTACATTAAGTTAGTGTGTCTCTTTTAGATCGGAGTTGATTTAGCCCCCTAGCTCATTCAGCAACAGAGATAATCACGATCTTAGCTCTTTTAGCAAGAAATGCATGGAAAACAGTGTGCGTCTTATCATTGAGGTTGTCTTGTTAGGAAAATGAGTTAGGAGACAAAATACCGGTGTTTCTACATTAAGTTAGTGTGTCTCTTTTAGATTGGAGTTGAATTAGCCCCCTAGCTCATTCAGCAACAGAGATAATCACGATCTTAGCTCTTTTAGCAAGAAATGCATGGAAAACAGTGTGCGTCTTATCATTGAGGTTGTCTTGTTAGGAAAATGAGTTAGGAGACAAAATACCGGTGTTTCTACATTAAGTTAGTGTGTCTCTTTTAGATCGGAGTTGAATAGCCCCCTAGCTCATTCTGCAACAGAGATAATCACGATCTTAGCTCTTTTAGCAAGAAATGCATGGAAAACAGTGTGCGTCTTATCATTGAGGTTGTCTTGTTAGGAAAATGAGTTAGGAGACAAAATACCGGTGTTTCTACATTAAGTTAGTGTGTCTCTTTCAGATTGGAGTTGAATTAGCCCCCTAGCTCATTCTGCAACAGAGATAATCACGATCTTAGCTCTTTTAGCAAGAAATGCATGGAAAACAGTGTGCGTCTTATTATTGAGGTTGTCTTGTTAGGAAAATGAGTTAGGAGACAAAATACCGGTGTTTCTACATTAAGTTAGTGTGTCTCTTTTAGATTGGAGTTGAATTAGCCCCCTAGCTCATTCAGCAACAGAGATAATCACGATCTTAGCTCTTTTAGCAAGAAATGCATGGAAAACAGTGTGCGTCTTATCATTGAGGTTGTCTTGTTAGGAAAATGAGTTAGGAGACAAAGTAACGGTGTTCCTACATGAAGTTAGTGAGTCTCTCTTAGATTAGAGTTGAATAGCCTCCTAGCTCATTCAGCAACAGAGATAATCACGATCTTAGCTCTTTTAGCAAGAAATGCATGGATAACAGTGTGCGTCTTATCATTGAGGTTGTCTTGTTAGGAAAATGAGTTAGGAGACAAAATAACGGTGTTTCTACATTAAGTTAGTGTGTCTCTTTTAGATCGGATTTGAATTAGCCCCCTAGCTCATTCAGCAACAGAGATAATCACGATCTTAGCTCTTTTAGCAAGAAATGCATGGAAAACAGTGTGCGTCTTATCATTGAGGTTGTCTTGTTAGGAAAATGAGTTAGGAGACAAAATAACGGTGTTTCTACATTAAGTTAGTGTGTCTCTTTTAGATCGGAGTTGAATAGCCCCCTAGCTCATTCAGCAACAGAGATAATCACGATCTTAGCTCTTTTAGCAAGAAATGCATGGAAAACAGTGTGCGTCTTATCATTGAGGTTGTCTTGTTAGGAAAATGAGTTAGGAGACAAAATAACGGTGTTTCTACATTAAGTTAGTGTGTCTCTTTTAGATCGGAGTTGAATAGCCCCCTAGCTCATTCAGCAACAGAGATAATCACGATCTTAGCTCTTTTAGCAAGAAATGCATGGAAAACAGTGTGCGTCTTATCATTGAGGTTGTCTTGTTAGGAAAATGAGTTAGGAGACAAAATAACGGTGTTTCTACATTAAGTTAGTGTGTCTCTTTTAGATCGGAGTTGAATAGCCCCCTAGCTCATTCAGCAACAGAGATAATCACGATCTTAGCTCTTTTAGCAAGAAATGCATGGAAAACAGTGTGCGTCTTATCATTGAGGTTGTCTTGTTAGAAAAATGAGTTAGGAGACAAAATAACGGTGTTTCTACATTAAGTTAGTGTGTCTCGTTTAGATCGGAGTTGAATTAGCCCCCTAGCTCATTCAGCAACAGAGATAATCACAATCTTAGCTCTTTTAGCAAGAATTGCATGGAAAACAGTGTGCGTCTTATCATTGAGGTTGTCGTGTTAGGAAAATGAGTTAGAAGACAAAATAACGGTGTTTCTACATAAAGTTAGCGTGTTTCTTTTAAATCGGAGTTGAATAGCCACCTAGCTCATTCAGCAATAAAGATAATCATGATCTTAGCTCTTTTAGCAAGAAATGCATGGAAAACAGTGTTCGTCTTATCATTGAGGTTGTCTTGTTAGGAAAATGAGTTAGGAGACACAATAACGGTGTTTCTACATTAAGCTAGTGTGTCTCTTTTAGATCGGAGTTGAATAGCCCCCTGGCTCATTCAGCAATAAAGATAATCACTATCTTAGCTCTTTTAGCAAGAAATGCATGGAAAACAGTGTGCGTCTTATCATTGAGGTTGTCTTGTTAGGAAAATGAGTTAGGAGACAAAATAACGGTGTTTCTACATTAAGTTAGTGTGTCTCTTTTAGATCGGAGTTGATTTAGCCCCCTAGCTCATTCAGCAACAGAGATAATCACGGTCTTAGCTCTTTTAGCAAGAAATGCATGGAAAACAGTGTGCGTCTTATCATTGAGGTTGTCTTGTTAGGAAAATGAGTTAGGAGACAAAATACCGGTGTTTCTACATTAAGTTAGTGTGTCTCTTTTAGATCGGAGTTGATTTAGCCCCCTAGCTCATTCAGCAACAGAGATAATCACGATCTTAGCTCTTTTAGCAAGAAATGCATGGAAAACAGTGTGCGTCTTATCATTGAGGTTGTCTTGTTAGGAAAATGAGTTAGGAGACAAAATAACGGTGTTTCTACATTAAGTTAGTGTGTCTCTTTTAGATCGGAGTTGATTTAGCCCCCTAGCTCATTCAGCAACAGAGATAATCACGATCTTAGCTCTTTTAGCAAGAAATGCATGGAAAACAGTGTGCGTCTTATCATTGAGGTTGTCTTGTTAGGAAAATGAGTTAGGAGACAAAATACCGGTGTTTCTACATTAAGTTAGTGTGTCTCTTTTAGATCGGAGTTGAATAGCCCCCTAGCTCATTCTGCAACAGAGATAATCACGATCTTAGCTCTTTTAGCAAGAAATGCATGGAAAACAGTGTGCGTCTTATCATTGAGGTTGTCTTGTTAGGAAAATGAGTTAGGAGACAAAATACCGGTGTTTCTACATTAAGTTAGTGTGTCTCTTTTAGATCGGAGTTGAATAGCCCCCTAGCTCATTCTGCAACAGAGATAATCACGATCTTAGCTCTTTTAGCAAGAAATGCATGGAAAACAGTGTGCGTCTTATCATTGAGGTTGTCTTGTTAGGAAAATGAGTTAGGAGACAAAGTAACGGTGTTCCTACATGAAGTTAGTGAGTCTCTCTTAGATTAGAGTTGAATAGCCTCCTAGCTCATTCAGCAACAGAGATAATCACGATCTTAGCTCTTTTAGCAAGAAATGCATGGATAACAGTGTGCGTCTTATCATTGAGGTTGTCTTGTTAGGAAAATGAGTTAGGAGACAAAATAACGGTGTTTCTACATTAAGTTAGTGTGTCTCTTTTAGATCGGATTTGAATTAGCCCCCTAGCTCATTCAGCAACAGAGATAATCACGATCTTAGCTCTTTTAGCAAGAAATGCATGGAAAACAGTGTGCGTCTTATCATTGAGGTTGTCTTGTTAGGAAAATGAGTTAGGAGACAAAATAACGGTGTTTCTACATTAAGTTAGTGTGTCTCTTTTAGATCGGAGTTGAATAGCCCCCTAGCTCATTCAGCAACAGAGATAATCACGATCTTAGCTCTTTTAGCAAGAAATGCATGGAAAACAGTGTGCGTCTTATCATTGAGGTTGTCTTGTTAGGAAAATGAGTTAGGAGACAAAATAACGGTGTTTCTACATTAAGTTAGTGTGTCTCTTTTAGATCGGAGTTGAATAGCCCCCTAGCTCATTCAGCAACAGAGATAATCACGATCTTAGCTCTTTTAGCAAGAAATGCATGGAAAACAGTGTGCGTCTTATCATTGAGGTTGTCTTGTTAGGAAAATGAGTTAGGAGACAAAATAACGGTGTTTCTACATTAAGTTAGTGTGTCTCTTTTAGATCGGAGTTGAATAGCCCCCTAGCTCATTCAGCAACAGAGATAATCACGATCTTAGCTCTTTTAGCAAGAAATGCATGGAAAACAGTGTGCGTCTTATCATTGAGGTTGTCTTGTTAGAAAAATGAGTTAGGAGACAAAATAACGGTGTTTCTACATTAAGTTAGTGTGTCTCGTTTAGATCGGAGTTGAATTAGCCCCCTAGCTCATTCAGCAACAGAGATAATCACGATCTTAGCTCTTTTAGCAAGAAATGCATGGAAAACAGTGTGCGTCTTATCATTGAGGTTGTCGTGTTAGGAAAATGAGTTAGAAGACAAAATAACGGTGTTTCTACATAAAGTTAGCGTGTTTCTTTTAAATCGGAGTTGAATAGCCACCTAGCTCATTCAGCAATAAAGATAATCATGATCTTAGCTCTTTTAGCAAGAAATGCATGGAAAACAGTGTTCGTCTTATCATTGAGGTTGTGTTGTTAGGAAAATGAGTTAGGAGACACAATAACGGTGTTTCTACATTAAGCTAGTGTGTCTCTTTTAGATCGGAGTTGAATAGCCCCCTGGCTCATTCAGCAATAAAGATAATCACTATCTTAGCTCTTTTAGCAAGAAATGCATGGAAAACAGTGTGCGTCTTATCATTGAGGTTGTCTTGTTAGGAAAATGAGTTAGGAGACAAAATAACGGTGTTTCTACATTAAGTTAGTGTGTCTCTTTTAGATCGGAGTTGATTTAGCCCCCTAGCTCATTCAGCAACAGAGATAATCACGGTCTTAGCTCTTTTAGCAAGAAATGCATGGAAAACAGTGTGCGTCTTATCATTGAGGTTGTCTTGTTAGGAAAATGAGTTAGGAGACAAAATACCGGTGTTTCTACATTAAGTTAGTGTGTCTCTTTTAGATCGGAGTTGATTTAGCCCCCTAGCTCATTCAGCAACAGAGATAATCACGATCTTAGCTCTTTTAGCAAGAAATGCATGGAAAACAGTGTGCGTCTTATCATTGAGGTTGTCTTGTTAGGAAAATGAGTTAGGAGACAAAATAACGGTGTTTCTACATTAAGTTAGTGTGTCTTTTTTAGATCGGAGTTGATTTAGCCCCCTAGCTCATTCAGCAACAGAGATAATCACGATCTTAGCTCTTTTAGCAAGAAATGCATGGAAAACAGTGTGCGTCTTATCATTGAGGTTGTCTTGTTAGGAAAATGAGTTAGGAGACAAAATACCGGTGTTTCTACATTAAGTTAGTGTGTCTCTTTTAGATCGGAGTTGAATAGCCCTCTAGCTCATTCTGCAACAGAGATAATCACGATCTTAGCTCTTTTAGCAAGAAATGCATGGAAAACAGTGTGCGTCTTATCATTGAGGTTGTCTTGTTAGGAAAATGAGTTAGGAGACAAAATACCGGTGTTTCTACATTAAGTTAGTGTGTCTCTTTTAGATTGGAGTTGAATTAGCCCCCTAGCTCATTCAGCAACAGAGATAATCACGATCTTAGCTCTTTTAGCAAGAAATGCATGGAAAACAGTGTGCGTCTTATCATTGAGGTTGTCTTGTTAGGAAAATGAGTTAGGAGACAAAATACCGGTGTTTCTACATTAAGTTAGTGTGTCTCTTTTAGATCGGAGTTGAATAGCCCCCTAGCTCATTCAGCAACAGAGATAATCACGATCTTAGCTCTTTTAGCAAGAAATGCATGGAAAACAGTGTGCGTCTTATCATTGAGGTTGTCTTGTTAGGAAAATGAGTTAGGAGACAAAATAACGGTGTTTCTACATTAAGTTAGTGTGTCTCTTTTAGATCGGAGTTGAATAGCCCCCTAGCTCATTCAGCAACAGAGATAATCACGATCTTAGCTCTTTTAGCAAGAAATGCATGGAAAACAGTGTGCGTCTTATCATTGAGGTTGTCTTGTTAGGAAAATGAGTTAGGAGACAAAATAACGGTGTTTCTACATTAAGTTAGTGTGTCTCTTTTAGATCGGAGTTGAATAGCCCCCTAGCTCATTCAGCAACAGAGATAATCACGATCTTAGCTCTTTTAGCAAGAAATGCATGGAAAACAGTGTGCGTCTTATCATTGAGGTTGTCTTGTTAGAAAAATGAGTTAGGAGACAAAAAAACGGTGTTTCTACATTAAGTTAGTGTGTCTCGTTTAGATCGGAGTTGAATTAGCCCCCTAGCTCATTCAGCAACAGAGATAATCACAATCTTAGCTCTTTTAGCAAGAAATGCATGGAAAACAGTGTGCGTCTTATCATTGAGGTTGTCGTGTTAGGAAAATGAGTTAGAAGACAAAATAACGGTGTTTCTACATAAAGTTAGCGTGTTTCTTTTAAATCGGAGTTGAATAGCCACCTAGCTCATTCAGCAATAAAGATAATCATGATCTTAGCTCTTTTAGCAAGAAATGCATGGAAAACAGTGTTCGTCTTATCATTGAGGTTGTCTTGTTAGGAAAATGAGTTAGGAGACACAATAACGGTGTTTCTACATTAAGCTAGTGTGTCTCTTTTAGATCGGAGTTGAATAGCCCCCTGGCTCATTCAGCAATAAAGATAATCACTATCTTAGCTCTTTTAGCAAGAAATGCATGGAAAACAGTGTGCGTCTTATCATTGAGGTTGTCTTGTTAGGAAAATGAGTTAGGAGACAAAATAACGGTGTTTCTACATTAAGTTAGTGTGTCTCTTTTAGATCGGAGTTGATTTAGCCCCCTAGCTCATTCAGCAACAGAGATAATCACGGTCTTAGCTCTTTTAGCAAGAAATGCATGGAAAACAGTGTGCGTCTTATCATTGAGGTTGTCTTGTTAGGAAAATGAGTTAGGAGACAAAATACCGGTGTTTCTACATTAAGTTAGTGTGTCTCTTTTAGATCGGAGTTGATTTAGCCCCCTAGCTCATTCAGCAACAGAGATAATCACGATCTTAGCTCTTTTAGCAAGAAATGCATGGAAAACAGTGTGCGTCTTATCATTGAGGTTGTCTTGTTAGGAAAATGAGTTAGGAGACAAAATAACGGTGTTTCTACATTAAGTTAGTGTGTCTCTTTTAGATCGGAGTTGATTTAGCCCCCTAGCTCATTCAGCAACAGAGATAATCACGATCTTAGCTCTTTTAGCAAGAAATGCATGGAAAACAGTGTGCGTCTTATCATTGAGGTTGTCTTGTTAGGAAAATGAGTTAGGAGACAAAATACCGGTGTTTCTACATTAAGTTAGTGTGTCTCTTTTAGATCGGAGTTGAATAGCCCCCTAGCTCATTCTGCAACAGAGATAATCACGATCTTAGCTCTTTTAGCAAGAAATGCATGGAAAACAGTGTGCGTCTTATCATTGAGGTTGTCTTGTTAGGAAAATGAGTTAGGAGACAAAATACCGGTGTTTCTACATTAAGTTAGTGTGTCTCTTTTAGATTGGAGTTGAATTAGCCCCCTAGCTCATTCAGCAACAGAGATAATCACGATCTTAGCTCTTTTAGCAAGAAATGCATGGAAAACAGTGTGCGTCTTATCATTGAGGTTGTCTTGTTAGGAAAATGAGTTAGGAGACAAAATACCGGTGTTTCTACTTTAAGTTAGTGTGTCTCTTTTAGATCGGAGTTGAATAGCCTCCTAGCTCATTCAGCAACAGAGATAATCACGATCTTAGCTCTTTTAGCAAGAAATGCATGGAAAACAGTGTGCGTCTTATCATTGAGGTTGTCTTGTTAGGAAAATGAGTTAGGAGACAAAATACCGGTGTTTCTACATTAAGCTAGTGTGTCTCTTTTAGATCGGAGTTGAATAGCCCCCTGGCTCATTCAGCAATAAAGATAATCACTATCTTAGCTCTTTTAGCAAGAAATGCATGGAAAACAGTGTGCGTCTTATCATTGAGGTTGTCTTGTTAGGAAAATGAGTTAGGAGACAAAATAACGGTGTTTCTACATTAAGTTAGTGTGTCTCTTTCAGATTGGAGTTGATTTAGCCCCCTAGCTCATTCAGCAACAGAGATAATCACGGTCTTAGCTCTTTTAGCAAGAAATGCATGGAAAACAGTGTGCGTCTTATCATTGAGGTTGTCTTGTTAGGAAAATGAGTTAGGAGACAAAATACCGGTGTTTCTACATTAAGTTAGTGTGTCTCTTTTAGATCGGAGTTGATTTAGCCCCCTAGCTCATTCAGCAACAGAGATAATCACGATCTTAGCTCTTTTAGCAAGAAATGCATGGAAAACAGTGTGCGTCTTATCATTGAGGTTGTCTTGTTAGGAAAATGAGTTAGGAGACAAAATAACGGTGTTTCTACATTAAGTTAGTGTGTCTCTTTTAGATCGGAGTTGATTTAGCCCCCTAGCTCATTCAGCAACAGAGATAATCACGATCTTAGCTCTTTTAGCAAGAAATGCATGGAAAACAGTGTGCGTCTTATCATTGAGGTTGTCTTGTTAGGAAAATGAGTTAGGAGACAAAATACCGGTGTTTCTACATTAAGTTAGTGTGTCTCTTTTAGATCGGAGTTGAATAGCCCCCTAGCTCATTCTGCAACAGAGATAATCACGATCTTAGCTCTTTTAGCAAGAAATGCATGGAAAACAGTGTGCGTCTTATCATTGAGGTTGTCTTGTTAGGAAAATGAGTTAGGAGACAAAATACCGGTGTTTCTACATTAAGTTAGTGTGTCTCTTTTAGATTGGAGTTGAATTAGCCCCCTAGCTCATTCAGCAACAGAGATAATCACGATCTTAGCTCTTTTAGCAAGAAATGCATGGAAAACAGTGTGCGTCTTATCATTGAGGTTGTCTTGTTAGGAAAATGAGTTAGGAGACAAAATACCGGTGTTTCTACTTTAAGTTAGTGTGTCTCTTTTAGATCGGAGTTGAATAGCCCCCTAGCTCATTCTGCAACAGAGATAATCACGATCTTAGCTCTTTTAGCAAGAAATGCATGGAAAACAGTGTGCGTCTTATCATTGAGGTTGTCTTGTTAGGAAAATGAGTTAGGAGACAAAATACCGGTGTTTCTACATTAAGTTAGTGTGTCTCTTTCAGATTGGAGTTGAATTAGCCCCCTAGCTCATTCTGCAACAGAGATAATCACGATCTTAGCTCTTTTAGCAAGAAATGCATGGAAAACAGTGTGCGTCTTATCATTGAGGTTGTCTTGTTAGGAAAATGAGTTAGGAGACAAAATACCGGTGTTTCTACATTAAGTTAGTGTGTCTCTTTTAGATTGGAGTTGAATTAGCCCCCTAGCTCATTCAGCAACAGAGATAATCACGATCTTAGCTCTTTTAGCAAGAAATGCATGGAAAACAGTGTGCGTCTTATCATTGAGGTTGTCTTGTTAGGAAAATGAGTTAGGAGACAAAGTAACGGTGTTCCTACATGAAGTTAGTGAGTCTCTCTTAGATTAGAGTTGAATAGCCTCCTAGCTCATTCAGCAACAGAGATAATCACGATCTTAGCTCTTTTAGCAAGAAATGCATGGATAACAGTGTGCGTCTTATCATTGAGGTTGTCTTGTTAGGAAAATGAGTTAGGAGACAAAATAACGGTGTTTCTACATTAAGTTAGTGTGTCTCTTTTAGATCGGATTTGAATTAGCCCCCTAGCTCATTCAGCAACAGAGATAATCACGATCTTAGCTCTTTTAGCAAGAAATGCATGGAAAACAGTGTGCGTCTTATCATTGAGGTTGTCTTGTTAGGAAAATGAGTTAGGAGACAAAATAACGGTGTTTCTACATTAAGTTAGTGTGTCTCTTTTAGATCGGAGTTGAATTAGCCCCCTAGCTCATTCAGCAACAGAGATAATCACGATCTTAGCTCTTTTAGCAAGAAATGCATGGAAAACAGTGTTCGTTTTATCATTGAGGTTGTCTTGTTAGGAAAATGAGTTAGGAGACAAAATAACGGTGTTTCTACATTAAGTTAGTGTGTCTCTTTTAGATCGGAGTTGAATAGCCCCCTAGCTCATTCAGCAACAGAGATAATCACGATCTTAGCTCTTTTAGCAAGAAATGCATGGAAAACAGTGTGCGTCTTATCATTGAGGTTGTCTTGTTAGGAAAATGAGTTAGGAGACAAAATAACGGTGTTTCTACATTAAGTTAGTGTGTCTCGTTTAGATCGGAGTTGAATTAGCCCCCTAGCTCATTCAGCAACAGAGATAATCACGATCTTAGCTCTTTTAGCAAGAAATGCATGGAAAACAGTGTGCGTCTTATCATTGAGGTTGTCGTGTTAGGAAAATGAGTTAGAAGACAAAATAACGGTGTTTCTACATAAAGTTAGCGTGTTTCTTTTAAATCGGAGTTGAATAGCCACCTAGCTCATTCAGCAAAAAAGATAATCATGATCTTAGCTCTTTTAGCAAGAAATGCATGGAAAACAGTGTGCATCTTATCATTGAGGTTGTCTTGTTAGGAAAATGAGTTAGAAGACAAAATATTGGTGTTTCTACATTAAGTTAGTGTGTCTCTTTTAGATCTGAGTTGAATAGCCCCCTAGCTCATTCAGCAACAGATATAATCACGATCTTAGCTCTTTTAGCAAGAAAAGCATGGAAAACAGTGTTCGTCTTATCATTGAGGTTGTCTTGTTAGGAAAATGAGTTAGGAGACAAAATAACGGTGTTTCTACATTAAGTTAGTGTGTCTCTTTTAGATCGGAGTTGAATAGCCCCCTAGCTCATTCAGCAACAGAGATAATCACGATCTTAGCTCTTTTAGCAAGAAATGCATGGAAAACAGTGTGCGTCTTATCATTGAGGTTGTCGTGTTAGGAAAATGAGTTAGAAGACAAAATAACGGTGTTTCTACATAAAGTTAGCGTGTTTCTTTTAAATCGGAGTTGAATAGCCACCTAGCTCATTCAGCAATAAAGATAATCATGATCTTAGCTCTTTTAGCAAGAAATGCATGGAAAACAGTGTGCATCTTATCATTGAGGTTGTCTTGTTAGGAAAATGAGTTAGGAGACAAAATATTGGTGTTTCTACATTAAGTTAGTGTGTCTCTTTTAGATCGGAGTTGAACAGCCCCCTAGCTCATTCAGCAACAGATATAATCACGATCTTAGCTCTTTTAGCAAGAAAAGCATGGAAAACAGTGTTCGTCTTATCATTGAGGTTGTCTTGTTAGGAAAATGAGTTAGGAGACAAAATAACGGTGTTTCTACATTAAGTTAGTGTGTCTCTTTTAGATCGGAGTTGAATAGCCCCCTAGCTCATTCAGCAACAGAGATAATCACGATCTTAGCTCTTTTAGCAAGAAATGCATGGAAAACAGTGTTCGTCTTATCATTGAGGTTGTCTTGTTAGGAAAATGAGTTAGGAGACACAATAACGGTGTTTCTACATTAAGCTAGTGTGTCTCTTTTAGATCGGAGTTGAATAGCCCCCTGGCTCATTCAGCAATAAAGATAATCACTATCTTAGCTCTTTTAGCAAGAAATGCATGGAAAACAGTGTGCGTCTTATCATTGAGGTTGTCTTGTTAGGAAAATGAGTTAGGAGACAAAATAACGGTGTTTCTACATTAAGTTAGTGTGTCTCTTTTAGATCGGAGTTGATTTAGCCCCCTAGCTCATTCAGCAACAGAGATAATCACGATCTTAGCTCTTTTAGCAAGAAATGCATGGAAAACAGTGTGCGTCTTATCATTGAGGTTGTCTTGTTAGGAAAATGAGTTAGGAGACAAAATACCGGTGTTTCTACATTAAGTTAGTGTGTCTCTTTTAGATCGGAGTTGAATAGCCCCCTAGCTCATTCTGCAACAGAGATAATCACGATCTTAGCTCTTTTAGCAAGAAATGCATGGAAAACAGTGTGCGTCTTATCATTGAGGTTGTCTTGTTAGGAAAATGAGTTAGGAGACAAAATACCGGTGTTTCTACATTAAGTTAGTGTGTCTCTTTTAGATCGGAGTTGAATAGCCCCCTAGCTCATTCAGCAACAGAGATAATCACGATCTTAGCTCTTTTAGCAAGAAATGCATGGAAAACAGTGTGCGTCTTATCATTGAGGTTGTCTTGTTAGGAAAATGAGTTAGGAGACAAAGTAACGGTGTTCCTACATGAAGTTAGTGAGTCTCTCTTAGATTGGAGTTGAATTAGCCCCCTAGCTCATTCAGCAACAGAGATAATCACGATCTTAGCTCTTTTAGCAAGAAATGCATGGAAAACAGTGTGTGTCTTATCATTGAGGTTGTCTTGTTAGGAAAATGAGTTAGGAGACAAAATACCGGTGTTTCTACATTAAGTTAGTGTGTCTCTTTTAGATCGGAGTTGAATAGCCCCCTAGCTCATTCTGCAACAGAGATAATCACGATCTTAGCTCTTTTAGCAAGAAATGCATGGAAAACAGTGTGCGTCTTATCATTGAGGTTGTCTTGTTAGGAAAATGAGTTAGGAGACAAAATAACGGTGTTTCTACATTAAGTTAGTGTGTCTCTTTCAGATCGGAGTTTAATAGCCCGCTAGCTCATTCAGCAACAGAGATAATCACGATCTTAGCTCTTTTAGCAAGAAATGCATGGAAAACAGTGTTCGTCTTATCATTGAGGTTGTCTTGTTAGGAAAATGAGTTAGGAGACAAAATAACGGTGTTTCTACATTAAGTTAGTGTGTCTCTTTTAGATCGGAGTTGAATTAGCCCCCTAGCTCATTCAGCAACAGAGATAATCACGATCTTAGCTCTTTTAGCAAGAAATGCATGGAAAACAGTGTGCGTCTTATCATTGAGGTTGTCTTGTTAGGAAAATAAGTTAGGAGACACAATAACGGTGTTTCTACATTAAGTTAGTGTGTCTCTTTTAGATCGGAGTTGAATAGCCCCCTAGCTCATTCAGCAACAGAGATAATCACGATCTTAGCTCTTTTAGCAAGAAATGCATGGAAAACAAAGTGAGTCTTATCATTGAGGTTGTCTTGTTAGGAAAATGAGTTTAGGAGACAAAATAACGGTGTTTCTACATTAAGTTAGTGTGTCTCTTTTAGATCGGAGTTGAATTAGCCCCCTAGCTCATTCAGCAACAGAGATAATCACGATCTTAGCTCTTTCAGCAAGAAATGCATGGAAAACAGTGTTCGTCTTATCATTGAGGTTGTCTTGTTAGGAAAATGAGTTAGGAGACAAAATAACGGTGTTTCTACATTAAGTTAGTGTGTCTCTTTTGGATCGGAGTTGAATAGCCCCCTAGCTCATTCAGCAACAGAGATAATCACGATCTTAGCTCTTTTAGCAAGAAATGCATGGAAAACAGTGTGCGTCTTATCATTGAGGTTGTCTTGTTAGGAAAATGAGTTAGGAGACAAAATAACGGTGTTTCTACATTAAGTTAGTGTGTCTCTTTTAGATCGGAGTTGAATAGCCCCCTAGCTCATTCAGCAACAGAGATAATCACGATCTTAGCTCTTTTAGCAAGAAATGCATGGAAAACAGTGTTCGTCTGATCATTGAGGTTGTCTTGTTAGGAAAATGAGTTAGGAGACAAAATAATGGTGTTTCTACATTAAGTTAGTGTGTCTCTTTTAGATCGGAGTTGAATAGCAACCTAGCTCATTCAGCAACAGAGATAATCACAATCTTAGCTCTTTTAGCAAGAAAAGCATGGAAAACAGTGTGCGTCTTATCATTGAGGTTGTCTTGCTAGGAAAATGAGTTAGGAGACAAAATAACGGTGTTTCTACATTAAGTTAGTGTGTCTCTTTTAGATCGGAGTTGAATAGCCACCTAGCTCATTCAGCAACAGAGATAATCACGATCTTAGCTCTTTTAGCAAGAAATGCATGGAAAACAGTGTGCGTCTTATCATTGAGGTTGTCTTGTTAGGAAAATGAGTTAGGAGACAAAATAACGGTGTTTCTACATTAAGTTAGTGTGTCTCTTTTAGATCGGAGTTGAATTAGCCCCCTAGCTCATTCAGCAACAGAGATAATCCCGATCTTAGCTCTTTTAGCAAGAAATGCATGGAAAACAGTGTGCGTCTTATCATTGAGGTTGTCTTGTTAGGAAAATGAGTTAGGAGACACAATAACGGTGTTTCTACATTAAGTTAGTGTGTCTCTTTTAGATCGGAGTTGAATAGCCCCCTAGCTTATTCAGCAACAGAGATAATCACGATCTTAGCTCTTTTAGCAAGAAATGCATGGAAAGCAGTGTTCGTCTTATCATTGAGGTTGTCTCGTTAGGAAAATGAGTTAGGAGACAAAATAATGGTGTTTCTACATTAAGTTAGTGTGTCTCTTTTAGATCGGAGTTGAATAGCAACCTAGCTCATTCAGCAACAGAGATAATCACGATCTTAGCTCTTTTAGCAAGAAATGCATGGAAAACAGTGTTCGTCTTATCATTGAGGTTGTCTTGTTAGGAAAATGAGTTAGGAGACAAAATAACGGTGTTTCTACATTAAGTTAGTGTGTCTCTTTTAGATCGGAGTTGAATAGCAACCTAGCTCATTCAGCAACAGAGATAATCACGATCTTAGCTCTTTCAGCAAGAAATGCATGGAAAACAGTGTTCGTCTTATTGAGGTTGTCTTGTTAGGAAAATGAGTTAGGAGACAAAATAACGGTGTTTCTACATTAAGTTAGTGTGTCTCTTTTAGATCGGAGTTGAATAGCCCCCTAGCTCATTCAGCAACAGAGATAATCACGATCTTAGCTCTTTTAGCAAGAAATGCATGGAAAACAGTGTGCGTCTTATCATTGAGGTTGTCTTGTTAGGAAAATGAGTTAGGAGACAAAATAACGGTGTTTCTACATTAAGTTAGTGTGTCTCTTTTAGATCGGAGTTGAATAGCCCCCTAGCTCATTCAGCAACAGAGATAATCACGATCTTAGCTCTTTTAGCAAGAAATGCATGGAAAACAGTGTTCGTCTGATCATTGAGGTTGTCTTGTTAGGAAAATGAGTTAGGAGACAAAATAATGGTGTTTCTACATTAAGTTAGTGTGTCTCTTTTAGATCGGAGTTGAATAGCAACCTAGCTCATTCAGCAACAGAGATAATCACAATCTTAGCTCTTTTAGCAAGAAAAGCATGGAAAACAGTGTGCGTCTTATCATTGAGGTTGTCTTGCTAGGAAAATGAGTTAGGAGACAAAATAACGGTGTTTCTACATTAAGTTAGTGTGTCTCTTTTAGATCGGAGTTGAATAGCCACCTAGCTCATTCAGCAACAGAGATAATCACGATCTTAGCTCTTTTAGCAAGAAATGCATGGAAAACAGTGTGCGTCTTATCATTGAGGTTGTCTTGTTAGGAAAATGAGTTAGGAGACAAAATAACGGTGTTTCTACATTAAGTTAGTGTGTCTCTTTTAGATCGGAGTTGAATTAGCCCCCTAGCTCATTCAGCAACAGAGATAATCCCGATCTTAGCTCTTTTAGCAAGAAATGCATGGAAAACAGTGTGCGTCTTATCATTGATGTTGTCTTGTTAGGAAAATGAGTTAGGAGACAAAATAACGGTGTTTCTACATTAAGTTAGTGTGTCTCTTTTAGATCGGAGTTGATTTAGCCCCCTAGCTCATTCAGCAACAGAGATAATCACGATCTTAGCTCTTTTAGCAAGAAATGCATGGAAAACAGTGTGCGTCTTATCATTGAGGTTGTCTTGTTAGGAAAATGAGTTAGGAGACAAAATACCGGTGTTTCTACATTAAGTTAGTGTGTCTCTTTTAGATCGGAGTTGAATAGCCCCCTAGCTCATTCTGCAACAGAGATAATCACGATCTTAGCTCTTTTAGCAAGAAATGCATGGAAAACAGTGTGCGTCTTATCATTGAGGTTGTCTTGTTAGGAAAATGAGTTAGGAGACAAAATACCGGTGTTTCTACATTAAGTTAGTGTGTCTCTTTTAGATCGGAGTTGAATAGCCCCCTAGCTCATTCAGCAACAGAGATAATCACGATCTTAGCTCTTTTAGCAAGAAATGCATGGAAAACAGTGTGCGTCTTATCATTGAGGTTGTCTTGTTAGGAAAATGAGTTAGGAGACAAAATACCGGTGTTTCTACATTAAGTTAGTGTGTCTCTTTTAGATTGGAGTTGAATTAGCCCCCTAGCTCATTCAGCAACAGAGATAATCACGATCTTAGCTCTTTTAGCAAGAAATGCATGGAAAACAGTGTGCGTCTTATCATTGAGGTTGTCTTGTTAGGAAAATGAGTTAGGAGACAAAGTAACGGTGTTCCTACATGAAGTTAGTGAGTCTCTCTTAGATTGGAGTTGAATTAGCCCCCTAGCTCATTCAGCAACAGAGATAATCACGATCTTAGCTCTTTTAGCAAGAAATGCATGGAAAACAGTGTGCGTCTTATCATTGAGGTTGTCTTGTTAGGAAAATGAGTTAGGAGACAAAATACCGGTGTTTCTACATTAAGTTAGTGTGTCTCTTTTAGATCGGAGTTGAATAGCCCCCTAGCTCATTCTGCAACAGAGATAATCACGATCTTAGCTCTTTTAGCAAGAAATGCATGGAAAACAGTGTGCGTCTTATCATTGAGGTTGTCTTGTTAGGAAAATGAGTTAGGAGACAAAATAACGGTGTTTCTACATTAAGTTAGTGTGTCTCTTTCAGATCGGAGTTTAATAGCCCGCTAGCTCATTCAGCAACAGAGATAATCACGATCTTAGCTCTTTTAGCAAGAAATGCATGGAAAACAGTGTTCGTCTTATCATTGAGGTTGTCTTGTTAGGAAAATGAGTTAGGAGACAAAATAACGGTGTTTCTACATTAAGTTAGTGTGTCTCTTTTAGATCGGAGTTGAATTAGCCCCCTAGCTCATTCAGCAACAGAGATAATCACGATCTTAGCTCTTTTAGCAAGAAATGCATGGAAAACAGTGTGCGTCTTATCATTGAGGTTGTCTTGTTAGGAAAATGAGTTAGGAGACACAATAACGGTGTTTCTACATTAAGTTAGTGTGTCTCTTTTAGATCGGAGTTGAATAGCCCCCTAGCTCATTCAGCAACAGAGATAATCACGATCTTAGCTCTTTTAGCAAGAAATGCATGGAAAACAAAGTGAGTCTTATCATTGAGGTTGTCTTGTTAGGAAAATGAGTTTAGGAGACAAAATAACGGTGTTTCTACATTAAGTTAGTGTGTCTCTTTTAGATCGGAGTTGAATTAGCCCCCTAGCTCATTCAGCAACAGAGATAATCACGATCTTAGCTCTTTCAGCAAGAAATGCATGGAAAACAGTGTTCGTCTTATCATTGAGGTTGTCTTGTTAGGAAAATGAGTTAGGAGACAAAATAACGGTGTTTCTACATTAAGTTAGTGTGTCCCTTTTGGATCGGAGTTGAATAGCCCCCTAGCTCATTCAGCAACAGAGATAATCACGATCTTAGCTCTTTTAGCAAGAAATGCATGGAAAACAGTGTGCGTCTTATCATTGAGGTTGTCTTGTTAGGAAAATGAGTTAGGAGACAAAATAACGGTGTTTCTACATTAAGTTAGTGTGTCTCTTTTAGATCGGAGTTGAATAGCCCCCTAGCTCATTCAGCAACAGAGATAATCACGATCTTAGCTCTTTTAGCAAGAAATGCATGGAAAACAGTGTTCGTCTGATCATTGAGGTTGTCTTGTTAGGAAAATGAGTTAGGAGACAAAATAATGGTGTTTCTACATTAAGTTAGTGTGTCTCTTTTAGATCGGAGTTGAATAGCAACCTAGCTCATTCAGCAACAGAGATAATCACAATCTTAGCTCTTTTAGCAAGAAAAGCATGGAAAACAGTGTGCGTCTTATCATTGAGGTTGTCTTGCTAGGAAAATGAGTTAGGAGACAAAATAACGGTGTTTCTACATTAAGTTAGTGTGTCTCTTTTAGATCGGAGTTGAATAGCCACCTAGCTCATTCAGCAACAGAGATAATCACGATCTTAGCTCTTTTAGCAAGAAATGCATGGAAAACAGTGTGCGTCTTATCATTGAGGTTGTCTTGTTAGGAAAATGAGTTAGGAGACAAAATAACGGTGTTTCTACATTAAGTTAGTGTGTCTCTTTTAGATCGGAGTTGAATTAGCCCCCTAGCTCATTCAGCAACAGAGATAATCCCGATCTTAGCTCTTTTAGCAAGAAATGCATGGAAAACAGTGTGCGTCTTATCATTGAGGTTGTCTTGTTAGGAAAATGAGTTAGGAGACACAATAACGGTGTTTCTACATTAAGTTAGTGTGTCTCTTTTAGATCGGAGTTGAATAGCCCCCTAGCTTATTCAGCAACAGAGATAATCACGATCTTAGCTCTTTTAGCAAGAAATGCATGGAAAACAGTGTTCGTCTTATCATTGAGGTTGTCTTGTTAGGAAAATGAGTTAGGAGACAAAATAATGGTGTTTCTACATTAAGTTAGTGTGTCTCTTTTAGATCGGAGTTGAATAGCAACCTAGCTCATTCAGCAACAGAGATAATCACGATCTTAGCTCTTTTAGCAAGAAATGCATGGAAAACAGTGTGCGTCTTATCATTGAGGTTGTCTTGTTAGGAAAATGAGTTAGGAGACAAAATAACGGTGTTTCTACATTAAGTTAGTGTGTCTCTTTTAGATCGGAGTTGAATAGCAACCTAGCTCATTCAGCAACAGAGATAATCACGATCTTAGCTCTTTCAGCAAGAAATGCATGGAAAACAGTGTTCGTCTTATTGAGGTTGTCTTGTTAGGAAAATGAGTTAGGAGACAAAATAACGGTGTTTCTACATTAAGTTAGTGTGTCTCTTTTAGATCGGAGTTGAATAGCCCCCTAGCTCATTCAGCAACAGAGATAATCACGATCTTAGCTCTTTTAGCAAGAAATGCATGGAAAACAGTGTGCGTCTTATCATTGAGGTTGTCTTGTTAGGAAAATGAGTTAGGAGACAAAATAACGGTGTTTCTACATTAAGTTAGTGTGTCTCTTTTAGATCGGAGTTGAATAGCCCCCTAGCTCATTCAGCAACAGAGATAATCACGATCTTAGCTCTTTTAGCAAGAAATGCATGGAAAACAGTGTTCGTCTGATCATTGAGGTTGTCTTGTTAGGAAAATGAGTTAGGAGACAAAATAATGGTGTTTCTACATTAAGTTAGTGTGTCTCTTTTAGATCGGAGTTGAATAGCAACCTAGCTCATTCAGCAACAGAGATAATCACAATCTTAGCTCTTTTAGCAAGAAAAGCATGGAAAACAGTGTGCGTCTTATCATTGAGGTTGTCTTGCTAGGAAAATGAGTTAGGAGACAAAATAACGGTGTTTCTACATTAAGTTAGTGTGTCTCTTTTAGATCGGAGTTGAATAGCCACCTAGCTCATTCAGCAACAGAGATAATCACGATCTTAGCTCTTTTAGCAAGAAATGCATGGAAAACAGTGTGCGTCTTATCATTGAGGTTGTCTTGTTAGGAAAATGAGTTAGGAGACAAAATAACGGTGTTTCTACATTAAGTTAGTGTGTCTCTTTTAGATCGGAGTTGAATTAGCCCCCTAGCTCATTCAGCAACAGAGATAATCCCGATCTTAGCTCTTTTAGCAAGAAATGCATGGAAAACAGTGTGCGTCTTATCATTGATGTTGTCTTGTTAGGAAAATGAGTTAGGAGACAAAATAACGGTGTTTCTACATTAAGTTAGTGTGTCTCTTTTAGATCGGAGTTGAATTAGCCCCCTAGCTCATTCAGCAACAGAGATAATCCCGATCTTAGCTCTTTTAGCAAGAAATGCATGGAAAACAGTGTGCGTCTTATCATTGAGGTTGTCTTGTTAGGAAAATGAGTTAGGAGACACAATAACGGTGTTTCTACATTAAGTTAGTGTGTCTCTTTTAGATCGGAGTTGAATAGCCCCCTAGCTCATTCAGCAACAGAGATAATCACGATCTTAGCTCTTTTAGCAAGAAATGTATGGAAAACAGTGTTCGTCTTATCATTGAGGTTGTCTTGTTAGGAAAATGAGTTAGGAGACAAAATAACGGTGTTTCTACATTAAGTTAGTGTGTCTCTTTTAGATCGGAGTTGAATTAGCCCCCTAGCTCATTCAGCAACAGAGATAATCACGATCTTAGCTCTTTTAGCAAGAAATGCATGGAAAACAGTGTGCGTCTTATTGAGGTTGTCTTGTTAGGAAAATGAGTTAGGAGACAAAATAACGGTGTTTCTACATTAAGTTAGTGTGTCTCTTTTAGATCGGAGTTGAATAGCCCCCTAGCTCATTCAGCAACAGAGATAATCACGATCTTAGCTCTTTTAGCAAGAAATGCATGGAAAACAGTGTGCGTCTTATCATTGAGGTTGTCTTGTTAGGAAAATGAGTTAGGAGACAAAATAACGGTGTTTCTACATTAAGTTAGTGTGTCTCTTTTAGATCGGAGTTGAATAGCCCCCTAGCTCATTCAGCAACAGAGATAATCACGATCTTAGCTCTTTTAGCAAGAAATGCATGGAAAACAGTGTTCGTCTGATCATTGAGGTTGTCTTGTTAGGAAAATGAGTTAGGAGACAAAATAATGGTGTTTCTACATTAAGTTAGTGTGTCTCTTTTAGATCGGAGTTGAATAGCAACCTAGCTCATTCAGCAACAGAGATAATCACAATCTTAGCTCTTTTAGCAAGAAAAGCATGGAAAACAGTGTGCGTCTTATCATTGAGGTGGTCTTGTTAGGAAAATGAGTTAGGAGACAAAATACCGGTGTTTCTACATTAAGTTAGTGTGTCTCTTTCAGATTGGAGTTGAATTAGCCCCCTAGCTCATTCTGCAACAGAGATAATCACGATCTTAGCTCTTTTAGCAAGAAATGCATGGAAAACAGTGTGCGTCTTATCATTGAGGTTGTCTTGTTAGGAAAATGAGTTAGGAGACAAAATACCGGTGTTTCTACATTAAGTTAGTGTGTCTCTTTTAGATTGGAGATGAATTAGCCCCCTAGCTCATTCAGCAACAGAGATAATCACGATCTTAGCTCTTTTAGCAAGAAATGCATGGAAAACAGTGTTCGTCTTATCATTGAGGTTGTCTTGTTAGGAAAATGAGTTAGGAGACAAAATAACGGTGTTTCTACATTAAGTTAGTGTGTCTCTTTTAGATTGGAGTTGAATTAGCCCCCTAGCTCATTCAGCAACAGAGATAATCACGATCTTAGCTCTTTTAGCAAGAAATGCATGGAAAACAGTGTGCGTCTTATCATTGAGGTTGTCTTGTTAGGAAAATGAGTTAGGAGACAAAATAACGGTGTTTCTACATTAAGTTAGTGTGTCTCTTTTAGATCGGAGTTGAATAGCCCCCTAGCTCATTCTGCAACAGAGATAATCACGATCTTAGCTCTTTTAGCAAGAAATGCATGGAAAAAAGTGTGCGTCTTATCATTGAGGTTGTCTTGTTAGGAAAATGAGTTAGGAGACAAAATACTGGTGTTTCTACATTAAGTTAGTGTGTCTCTTTTAGATCGGAGTTGATTTAGCCCCCTAGCTCATTCAGCAACAGAGATAATCACGATCTTAGCTCTTTTAGCAAGAAATGCATGGAAAACAGTGTGCGTCTTATCATTGAGGTTGTCTTGTTAGGAAAATGAGTTAAGAGACAAAATACCGGTGTTTCTACATTAAGTTAGTTTGTCTCTTTTAGATCGGAGTTGATTTAGCCCCCTAGCTCATTCAGCAACAGAGATAATCACGATCTTAGCTCTTTTAGCAAGAAATGCATGGAAAACAGTGTGCGTCTTATCATTGAGGTTGTCTTGTTAGGAAAATGAGTTAGGAGACAAAATACCGGTGTTTCTACATTAAGTTAGTGTGTCTCTTTTAGATCGGAGTTGAATAGCCCCCTAGCTCATTCTGCAACAGAGATAATCACGATCTTAGCTCTTTTAGCAAGAAATGCATGGAAAACAGTGTGCGTCTTATCATTGAGGTTGTCTTGTTAGGAAAATGAGTTAGGAGACAAAATACCGGTGTTTCTACATTAAGTTAGTGTGTCTCTTTCAGATTAGAGTTGAATTAGCCCCCTAGCTCATTCTGCAACAGAGATAATCACGATCTTAGCTCTTTTAGCAAGAAATGCATGGAAAACAGTGTGCGTCTTATCATTGAGGTTGTCTTGTTAGGAAAATGAGTTAGGAGACAAAGTAACGGTGTTCCTACATGAAGTTAGTGAGTCTCTCTTAGATTAGAGTTGAATAGCCTCCTAGCTCATTCAGCAACAGAGATAATCACGATCTTAGCTCTTTTAGCAAGAAATGCATGGATAACAGTGTGCGTCTTATCATTGAGGTTGTCTTGTTAGGAAAATGAGTTAGGAGACAAAATACCGGTGTTTCTACATTAAGTTAGTGTGTCTCTTTCAGATTAGAGTTGAATTAGCCCCCTAGCTCATTCTGCAACAGAGATAATCACGATCTTAGCTCTTTTAGCAAGAAATGCATGGAAAACAGTGTGCGTCTTATCATTGAGGTTGTCTTGTTAGGAAAATGAGTTAGGAGACAAAGTAACGGTGTTCCTACATGAAGTTAGTGAGTCTCTCTTAGATTAGAGTTGAATAGCCTCCTAGCTCATTCAGCAACAGAGATAATCACGATCTTAGCTCTTTTAGCAAGAAATGCATGGATAACAGTGTGCGTCTTATCATTGAGGTTGTCTTGTTAGGAAAATGAGTTAGGAGACAAAATAACGGTGTTTCTACATTAAGTTAGTGTGTCTCTTTTAGATCGGATTTGAATTAGCCCCCTAGCTCATTCAGCAACAGAGATAATCACGATCTTAGCTCTTTTAGCAAGAAATGCATGGAAAACAGTGTGCGTCTTATCATTGAGGTTGTCTTGTTAGGAAAATGAGTTAGGAGACAAAATAACGGTGTTTCTACATTAAGTTAGTGTGTCTCTTTCAGATTAGAGTTGAATTAGCCCCCTAGCTCATTCTGCAACAGAGATAATCACGATCTTAGCTCTTTTAGCAAGAAATGCATGGAAAACAGTGTGCGTCTTATCATTGAGGTTGTCTTGTTAGGAAAATGAGTTAGGAGACAAAGTAACGGTGTTCCTACATGAAGTTAGTGAGTCTCTCTTAGATTAGAGTTGAATAGCCTCCTAGCTCATTCAGCAACAGAGATAATCACGATCTTAGCTCTTTTAGCAAGAAATGCATGGATAACAGTGTGCGTCTTATCATTGAGGTTGTCTTGTTAGGAAAATGAGTTAGGAGACAAAATAACGGTGTTTCTACATTAAGTTAGTGTGTCTCTTTTAGATCGGATTTGAATTAGCCCCCTAGCTCATTCAGCAACAGAGATAATCACGATCTTAGCTCTTTTAGCAAGAAATGCATGGAAAACAGTGTGCGTCTTATCATTGAGGTTGTCTTGTTAGGAAAATGAGTTAGGAGACAAAATAACGGTGTTTCTACATTAAGTTAGTGTGTCTCTTTTAGATCGGAGTTGATTTAGCCCCCTAGCTCATTCAGCAACAGAGATAATCACGATCTTAGCTCTTTTAGCAAGAAATGCATGGAAAACAGTGTGCGTCTTATCATTGAGGTTGTCTTGTTAGGAAAATGAGTTAGGAGACAAAATACCGGTGTTTCTACATTAAGTTAGTGTGTCTCTTTTAGATCGGAGTTGAATAGCCCCCTAGCTCATTCTGCAACAGAGATAATCACGATCTTAGCTCTTTTAGCAAGAAATGCATGGAAAACAGTGTGCGTCTTATCATTGAGGTTGTCTTGTTAGGAAAGTGAGTTAGGAGACAAAATACCGGTGTTTCTACATTAAGTTAGTGTGTCTCTTTTAGATTGGAGTTGAATTAGCCCCCTAGCTCATTCAGCAACAGAGATAATCACGATCTTAGCTCTTTTAGCAAGAAATGCATGGAAAACAGTGTGCGTCTTATCATTGAGGTTGTCTTGTTAGGAAAATGAGTTAGGAGACAAAATAACGGTGTTTCTACATTAAGTTAGTGTGTCTCTTTTAGATCGGAGTTGAATAGCCCCCTAGCTCATTCTGCAACAGAGATAATCACGATCTTAGCTCTTTTAGCAAGAAATGCATGGAAAACAGTGTGCGTCTTATCATTGAGGTGGTCTTGTTAGGAAAATGAGTTAGGAGACAAAATACCGGTGTTTCTACATTAAGTTAGTGTGTCTCTTTCAGATTGGAGTTGAATTAGCCCCCTAGCTCATTCTGCAACAGAGATAATCACGATCTTAGCTCTTTTAGCAAGAAATGCATGGAAAACAGTGTTCGTCTTATCATTGAGGTTGTCTTGTTAGGAAAATGATTTAGGAGACAAAATAACGGTGTTTCTACATTAAGTTAGTGTGTCTCTTTTAGATCGGAGTTGAATTAGCCCCCTAGCTCATTCAGCAACAGAGATAATCACGATCTTAGCTCTTTTAGCAAGAAATGCATGGAAAACCGTGTGCATCTTATCATTGAGGTTGTCTTGTTAGGAAAATGAGTTAGGAGACAAAATAACGGTGTTTCTACATTAAATTAGTGTGTCTCTTTTAGATCGGAGTTGAATTAGCCCCCTAGCTCATTCTGCAACAGAGATAATCACGATCTTAGCTCTTTTAGCAAGAAATGCATGGAAAACAGTGTGCGTCTTATCATTGAGGTTGTCTTGTTAGGAAAATGAGTTAGGAGACAAAATAACGGTGTTTCTACATTAAGTTAGTGTGTCTCTTTTAGATCAGAGTTGAATAGCCCCCTAGCTCATTCAGCAACAGAGATAATCACGATCTTAGCTCTTTTAGCAAGAAATGCATGGAAAACAGTGTTCGTCTTATCATTGAGGTTGTCTTGTTAGGAAAATGAGTTAGGAGACAAAATAACGGTGTTTCTACATTAAGTTAGTGTGTCTCTTTTAGATTGGAGTTGAATTAGCCCCCTAGCTCATTCAGCAACAGAGATAATCACGATCTTAGCTCTTTTAGCAAGAAATGCATGGAAAACAGTGTGCGTCTTATCATTGAGGTTGTCTTGTTAGGAAAATGAGTTAGGAGACAAAATAACGGTGTTTCTACATTAAGTTAGTGTGTCTCGTTTAGATCGGAGTTGAATTAGCCCCCTAGCTCATTCAGCAACAGAGATAATCACGATCTTAGCTCTTTTAGCAAGAAATGCATGGAAAACAGTGTGCGTCTTATCATTGAGGTTGTCGTGTTAGGAAAATGAGTTAGAAGACAAAATAACGGTGTTTCTACATAAAGTTAGCGTGTTTCTTTTAAATTGGAGTTGAATAGCCACCTAGCTCATTCAGCAAAAAAGATAATCATGATCTTAGCTCTTTTAGCAAGAAATGCATGTAAAACAGTGTGCATCTTATCATTGAGGTTGTCTTGTTAGGAAAATGAGTTAGGAGACAAAATATTGGTGTTTCTACATTAAGTTAGTGTGTCTCTTTTAGATCTGAGTTGAATAGCCCCCTAGCTCATTCAGCAACAGATATAATCACGATCTTAGCTCTTTTAGCAAGAAAAGCATGGAAAACAGTGTTCGTCTTATCATTGAGGTTGTCTTGTTAGGAAAATGAGTTAGGAGACAAAATAACGGTGTTTCTACATTAAGTTAGTGTGTCTCTTTTAGATCGGAGTTGAATTAGCCCCCTAGCTCATTCAGCAACAGAGATAATCACGATCTTAGCTCTTTTAGCAAGAAATGCATGGAAAACAGTGTGCGTCTTATCATTGAGGTTGTCTTGTTAGGAAAATGAGTTAGGAGACAAAATAACGGTGTTTCTACATTAAGTTAGTGTGTCTCGTTTAGATCGGAGTTGAATTAGCCCCCTAGCTCATTCAGCAACAGAGATAATCATGATCTTAGCTCTTTTAGCAAGAAATGCATGGAAAACAGTGTGCGTCTTATCATTGAGGTTGTCGTGTTAGGAAAATGAGTTAGAAGACAAAATAACGGTGTTTCTACATAAAGTTAGCGTGTTTCTTTTAAATCGGAGTTGAATAGCCACCTAGCTCATTCAGCAATAAAGATAATCATGATCTTACCTCTTTTAGCAAGAAATGCATGGAAAACAGTGTGCATCTTATCATTGAGGTTGTCTTGTTAGGAAAATGAGTTAGGAGACAAAATATTGGTGTTTCTACATTAAGTTAGTGTGTCTCTTTTAGATCGGAGTTGAATAGCCCCCTAGCTCATTCAGCAACAGATATAATCACGATCTTAGCTCTTTTAGCAAGAAAAGCATGGAAAACAGTGTTCGTCTTATCATTGAGGTTGTCTTGTTAGGAAAATGAGTTAGGAGACAAAATAACGGTGTTTCTACATTAAGTTAGTGTGTCTCTTTTAGATCGGAGTTGAATAGCCCCCTAGCTCATTCAGCAACAGAGATAATCACGATCTTAGCTCTTTTAGCAAGAAATGCATGGAAAACAGTGTTCGTCTTATCATTGAGGTTGTCTTGTTAGGAAAATGAGTTAGGAGACACAATAACGGTGTTTCTACATTAAGCTAGTGTGTCTCTTTTAGATCGGAGTTGAATAGCCCCCTGGCTCATTCAGCAATAAAGATAATCACTATCTTCGCTCTTTTAGCAAGAAATGCATGGAAAACAGTGTGCGTCTTATCATTGAGGTTGTCTTGTTAGGAAAATGAGTTAGGAGACGAAATAACGGTGTTTCTACATTAAGTTAGTGTGTCTCTTTTAGATCGGAGTTGATTTAGCCCCCTAGCTCATTCAGCAACAGAGATAACCACGATCTTAGCTCTTTTAGCAAGAAATGCATGGAAAACAGTGTGCGTCTTATCATTGAGGTTGTCTTGTTAGGAAAATGAGTTAGGAGACAAAATACCGGTGTTTCTACATTAAGTTAGTGTGTCTCTTTTAGATCGGAGTTGATTTAGCCCCCTAGCTCATTCAGCAACAGAGATAATCACGATCTTAGCTCTTTTAGCAAGAAATGCATGGAAAACAGTGTGCGTCTTATCATTGAGGTTGTCTTGTTAGGAAAATGAGTTAGGAGACAAAATAACGGTGTTTCTACATTAGGTTAGTGTGTCTCTTTTAGATCGGAGTTGATTTAGCCCCCTAGCTCATTCAGCAACAGAGATAATCACGATCTTAGCTCTTTTAGCAAGAAATGCATGGAAAACAGTGTGCGTCTTATCATTGAGGTTGTCTTGTTAGGAAAATGAGTTAGGAGACAAAATACCGGTGTTTCTACATTAAGTTAGTGTGTCTCTTTTAGATCGGAGTTGAATAGCCCCCTAGCTCATTCTGCAACAGAGATAATCACGATCTTAGCTCTTTTAGCAAGAAATGCATGGAAAACAGTGTGCGTCTTATCATTGAGGTTGTCTTGTTAGGAAAATGAGTTAGGAGACAAAATACCGGTGTTTCTACATTAAGTTAGTGTGTCTCTTTTAGATTGGAGTTGAATTAGCCCCCTAGCTCATTCAGCAACAGAGATAATCACGATCTTAGCTCTTTTAGCAAGAAATGCATGGAAAACAGTGTGCGTCTTATCATTGAGGTTGTCTTGTTAGGAAAATGAGTTAGGAGACAAAATACCGGTGTTTCTACATTAAGTTAGTGTGTCTCTTTTAGATCGGAGTTGAATAGCCCCCTAGCTCATTCTGCAACAGAGATAATCACGATCTTAGCTCTTTTAGCAAGAAATGCATGGAAAACAGTGTGCGTCTTATCATTGAGGTTGTCTTGTTAGGAAAATGAGTTAGGAGACAAAATACCGGTGTTTCTACATTAAGTTAGTGTGTCTCTTTCAGATTGGAGTTGAATTAGCCCCCTAGCTCATTCTGCAACAGAGATAATCACGATCTTAGCTCTTTTAGCAAGAAATGCATGGAAAACAGTGTGCGTCTTATCATTGAGGTTGTCTTGTGAGGAAAATGAGTTAGGAGACAAAATACCGGTGTTTCTACATTAAGTTAGTGTGTCTCTTTTAGATTGGAGTTGAATTAGCCCCCTAGCTCATTCAGCAACAGAGATAATCACGATCTTAGCTCTTTTAGCAAGAAATGCATGGAAAACAGTGTGCGTCTTATCATTGAGGTTGTCTTGTTAGGAAAATGAGTTAGGAGACAAAGTAACGGTGTTCCTACATGAAGTTAGTGAGTCTCTCTTAGATTAGAGTTGAATAGCCTCCTAGCTCATTCAGCAACAGAGATAATCACGATCTTAGCTCTTTTAGCAAGAAATGCATGGATAACAGTGTGCGTCTTATCATTGAGGTTGTCTTGTTAGGGAAATGAGTTAGGAGACAAAATAACGGTGTTTCTACATTAAGTTAGTGTGTCTCTTTTAGATCGGAGTTGAATAGCCCCCTAGCTCATTCTGCAACAGAGATAATCACGATCTTAGCTCTTTTAGCAAGAAATGCATGGAAAACAGTGTTCGTCTTATCATTGAGGTTGTCTTGTTAGGAAAATGAGTTAGGAGACAAAATAACAGTGTTTCTACATTAAGTTAGTGTGTCTCTTTTAGATCTGAGTTGAATAGCCCCCTAGCTCATTCAGCAACAGATATAATCACGATCTTAGCTCTTTTAGCAAGAAAAGCATGGAAAACAGTGTTCGTCTTATCATTGAGGTTGTCTTGTTAGGAAAATGAGTTAGGAGACAAAATAACGGTGTTTCTACATTAAGTTAGTGTGTCTCTTTTAGATCGGAGTTGAATAGCCCCCTAGCTCATTCAGCAACAGAGATAATCACGATCTTAGCTCTTTTAGCAAGAAATGCATGGAAAACAGTGTTCGTCTTATCATTGAGGTTGTCTTGTTAGGAAAATGAGTTAGGAGACACAATAACGGTGTTTCTACATTAAGCTAGTGTGTCTCTTTTAGATCGGAGTTGAATAGCCCCCTGGCTCATTCAGCAATAAAGATAATCACTATCTTAGCTCTTTTAGCAAGAAATGCATGGAAAACAGTGTGCGTCTTATCATTGAGGTTGTCTTGTTAGGAAAATGAGTTAGGAGACAAAATAACGGTGTTTCTACATTAAGTTAGTGTGTCTCTTTTAGATCGGAGTTGATTTAGCCCCCTAGCTCATTCAGCAACAGAGATAATCACGATCTTAGCTCTTTTAGCAAGAAATGCATGGAAAACAGTGTTCGTCTTATCATTGAGGTTGTCTTGTTAGGAAAATGAGTTAGGAGACAAAATAACGGTGTTTCTACATTAAGTTAGTGTGTCTCTTTTAGATCGGAGTTGAATAGCCCCCTAGCTCATTCAGCAACAGAGATAATCACGATCTTAGCTCTTTTAGCAAGAAATGCATGGAAAACAGTGTGCGTCTTATCATTGAGGTTGTCTTGTTAGGAAAATGAGTTAGGAGACAAAATAACGGTGTTTCTACATTAAGTTAGTGTGTCTCTTTTAGATTGGAGTTGAATTAGCCCACTAGCTCATTTAGCAACAGAGATAATCACGATCTTAGCTCTTTTAGCAAGAAATGCATGGAAAACAGTGTGCGTCTTATCATTGAGGTTGTCTTGTTAGGAAAATGAGTTAGGAGACAAAGTAACGGTGTTCCTACATGAAGTTAGTGAGTCTCTCTTAGATTAGAGTTGAATAGCCTCCTAGCTCATTCAGCAACAGAGATAATCACAATCTTAGCTCTTTTAGCAAGAAATGCATGGAAAACAGTGTGCGTCTTATCATTGAGGTTGTCTTGTTAGGAAAATGAGTTAGGAGACAAAATAACGGTGTTTCTACATTAAGTTAGTGTGTCTCTTTTAGATCGGAGTTGAATTAGCCCCCTAGCTCATTCAGCAACAGAGATAATCACGATCTTAGCTCTTTTAGCAAGAAATGCATGGAAAACAGTGTGCGTCTTATCATTGAGGTTGTCTTGTTAGGAAAATGAGTTAGGAGACAAAATAACGGTGTTTCTACATTAAGTTAGTGTGTCTCTTTTAGACCGGAGTTGAATTAGCCCCCTAGCTCATTCAGCAACAGAGATAATAACGATCTTAGCTCTTTTAGCAAGAAATGCATGGAAAACAGTGTGCGTCTTATCATTGAGGTTGTCTTGTTAGGAAAATGAGTTAGGAGACAAAATAACGGTGTTTCTACATTAAGTTAGTGTGTCTCTTTTAGATCGGAGTTGAATAGCCCCCTAGCTCATTCTGCAACAGAGATAATCACGATCTTAGCTCTTTTAGCAAGAAATGCATGGAAAACAGTGTTCGTCTTATCATTGAGGTTGTCTTTTTAGGAAAATGAGTTAGGAGACAAAATAACGGTGTTTCTACATAAAGTTAGTGTGTCTCTTTTTGATCGGAGTTGAATTAGCCCCCTAGCTCATTCAGCAACAGAGATAATCACGATCTTAGCTCTTTTAGCAAGAAATGCATGGAAAACAGTGTTCGTCTTATCATTGAGGTTGTCTTGTTAGGAAAATGAGTTAGGAGACAAAATAACGGTGTTTCTACATTATGTTAGTGTGTCTCTTTTAGATCGGAGTTGAATTAGCCCCCTAGCTCATTCAGCAACAGAGATAATCACGATCTTAGCTCTTTTAGCAAGAAATGCATGGAAAACAGTGTGCGTCTTATCATTGAGGTTGTCTTGTTAGGAAAATGAGTTAGGAGACAAAATAACGGTGTTCTACATTAAGTTAGTGTGTCTCTTTTAGATCGGATTTGAATTAGCCCCCTAGCTCATTCAGCAACAGAGATAATCACGATCTTAGCTCTTTTAGCAAGAAATGCATGGAAAACAGTGTGCGTCTTATCATTGAGGTTGTCTTGTTAGTAAATGAGTTAGGAGACAAAATAACGGTGTTTCTACATTATGTTAGTGTGTCTCTTTTAGATCGGAGTTGAATTAGCCCCCTAGCTCATTCAGCAACAGAGATAATCACGATCTTAGCTCTTTTAGCAAGAAATGCATGGAAAACAGTGTGCGTCTTATCATTGAGGTTGTCTTGTTAGGAAAATGAGTTAGGAGACAAAATAACGGTGTTCTACATTAAGTTAGTGTGTTTCTTTTAGATCGGAGTTGAATAGCCACCTAGCTCATTCAGCAATAAAGATAATCACGATCTTAGCTCTTTTAGCAAGAAATGCATGGAAAACAGTGTGCATCTTATCATTGAGGTTGTCTTGTTAGGAAAATGAGTTAGGAGACAAAATATCGGTGTTTCTAAATTAAGTTAGTGTGTCTCTTTTAGATCGGAGTTGAATTAGCCCCCTTGCTCATTCAGCAACAGAGATAATCACGATCTTAGCTCTTTTAGCAAGAAATGCATGGAAAACAGTGTGCGTCTTATCATTGAGGTTGTCTTGTTAGGAAAATGAGTTAGGAGACAAAATAACGGTGTTTCTACATCAAGTTAGTGTGTCTCTTTTAGATCGGAGTTGAATAGCCCCCTAGCTCATTCAGCAACAGAGATAATCACGATCTTAGCTCTTTTAGCAAGAAATGCATGGAAAACAGTGTGCGTCTTATCATTGAGGTTGTCTTGTTAGGAAAATGAGTTAGGAGACACAATAACGGTGTTTCTACATTAAGTTAGTGTGTCTCTTTTAGATCGGAGTTGAATAGCCCCCTAGCTCATTCAGCAACAGAGATAATCACGATCTTAGCTCTTTTAGCAAGAAATGCATGGAAAACAGTGTTCGTCTTATCATTGAGGTTGTCTTTTTAGGAAAATGAGTTAGGAGACAAAATAACGGTGTTTCTACATTAAGTTAGTGTGTCTCTTTTAGATCGGAGTTGAATAGCCCCCTAGCTCATTCAGCAACAGAGATAATCACGATCTTAGCTCTTTTAGAAAGAAATGCATGGAAAACAGTGTTCGTCTTATCATTGAGGTTGTCTTGTTAGGAAAAAGAGTTAGGAGAAAAAATAACGTGTTTCTACATTAAGTTAGTGTGTCTCTTTTAGATCGGAGTTGAATTAGCCCCCTAGCTCATTCAGCAACAGAGATAATCACGATCTTAGCTCTTTTAGCAAGAAATGCATGGAAAACAGTGTGCGTCTTATCATTGAGGTTGTCTTGTTAGGAAAATGAGTTAGGAGACAAAATAACGGTGTTCTACATTAAGTTAGTGTGTTTCTTTTAGATCGGAGTTGAATAGCCACCTAGCTCATTCAGCAATAAAGATAATCACGATCTTAGCTCTTTTAGCAAGAAATGCATGGAAAACAGTGTGCATCTTATCATTGAGGTTGTCTTGTTAGGAAAATGAGTTAGGAGACAAAATATCGGTGTTTCTAAATTAAGTTAGTGTGTCTCTTTTAGATCGGAGTTGAATTAGCCCCCTTGCTCATTCAGCAACAGAGATAATCACGATCTTAGCTCTTTTAGCAAGAAATGCATGGAAAACAGTGTGCGTCTTATCATTGAGGTTGTCTTGTTAGGAAAATGAGTTAGGAGACAAAATAACGGTGTTTCTACATCAAGTTAGTGTGTCTCTTTTAGATCGGAGTTGAATAGCCCCCTAGCTCATTCAGCAACAGAGATAATCACGATCTTAGCTCTTTTAGCAAGAAATGCATGGAAAACAGTGTGCGTCTTATCATTGAGGTTGTCTTGTTAGGAAAATGAGTTAGGAGACACAATAACGGTGTTTCTACATTAAGTTAGTGTGTCTCTTTTAGATCGGAGTTGAATAGCCCCCTAGCTCATTCAGCAACAGAGATAATCACGATCTTAGCTCTTTTAGCAAGAAATGCATGGAAAACAGTGTTCGTCTTATCATTGAGGTTGTCTTTTTAGGAAAATGAGTTAGGAGACAAAATAACGGTGTTTCTACATTAAGTTAGTGTGTCTCTTTTAGATCGGAGTTGAATAGCCCCCTAGCTCATTCAGCAACAGAGATAATCACGATCTTAGCTCTTTTAGAAAGAAATGCATGGAAAACAGTGTTCGTCTTATCATTGAGGTTGTCTTGTTAGGAAAAAGAGTTAGGAGAAAAAATAACGTGTTTCTACATTAAGTTAGTGTGTCTCTTTTAGATCGGAGTTGAATTAGCCCCCTGGCTCATTCAGCAACAGAGATAATCACGATCTTAGCTCTTTTAGCAAGAAATGCATGGAAAACAGTGTGCGTCTTATCATTGAGGTTGTCTTGTTAGGAAAATGAGTTAGGAGACAAAATAACGGTGTTTCTACATTAAGTTAGTGTGTCTCTTTTAGATCGGAGTTGAATAGCCCCCTAGCTCATTCTGCAACAGAGATAATCACGATCTTAGCTCTTTTAGCAAGAAATGCATGGAAAACAGTGTTCGTCTTATCATTGAGGTTGTCTTTTTAGGAAAATGAGTTAGGAGACAAAATAACGGTGTTTCTACATAAAATTAGTGTGTTTCTTTTAGATCGGAGTTGAATAGCCCCCTAGCTCATTCATCAATAAAGATAATCACGATCTTAGCTCTTTTAGCAAGAAATGCATGGAAAACAGTGTGCATCTTATCATTGAGGTTGTCTTGTTAGGAAAATGAGTTAGGAGACAAAATATCGGTGTTTCTACATTAAGTTAGTGTGTCTCTTTTAGATCGGAGGTGAATTAGCCCCCTAGCTCATTCAGCAACAGAGATAATCACGATCTTAGCTCTTTTAGCAAGAAATGCATGGAAAACAGTGTTCGTCTTATCATTGAGGTTGTCTTGTTAGGAAAATTAGTTAGGAGACAAAATAACGGTGTTTCTACATTAGGTTAGTGTGTCTCTTTTAGATCGGAGTTGAATTAGCCCCCTAGCTCATTCAGCAACAGAGATAATCACGATCTTAGCTCTTTTAGCAAGAAATGCATGGAAAACAGTGTTCGTCTTATCATTGAGGTTGTCTTGTTAGGAAAATGAGTTAGGAGACAAAATAACGGTGTTTCTACATTATGTTAGTGTGTCTCTTTTAGATCGGAGTTGAATTAGCCCCCTAGCTCATTCAGCAACAGAGATAATCACGATCTTAGCTCTTTTAGCAAGAAATGCATGGAAAACAGTGTGCGTCTTATCATTGAGGTTGTCTTGTTAGGAAAATGAGTTAGGAGACAAAATAACGGTGTTCTACATTAAGTTAGTGTGTTTCTTTTAGATCGGAGTTGAATAGCCACCTAGCTCATTCAGCAATAAAGATAATCACGATCTTAGCTCTTTTAGCAAGAAATGCATGGAAAACAGTGTGCATCTTATCATTGAGGTTGTCTTGTTAGGAAAATGAGTTAGGAGACAAAATAACGGTGTTTCTACATTAAGTTAGTGTGTCTCTTTTAGATCGGAGTTGAATAGCCCCCTAGCTCATTCAGCAACAGAGATAATCACGATCTTAGCTCTTTTAGAAAGAAATGCATGGAAAACAGTGTTCGTCTTATCATTGAGGTTGTCTTGTTAGGAAAATGAGTTAGGAGAAAAAATAACGTGTTTCTACATTAAGTTAGTGTGTCTCTTTTAGATCGGAGTTGAATAGCCCCCCAGCTCATTCTGCAACAGAGATAATCACGATCTTAGCTCTTTTAGCAAGAAATGCATGGAAAACAGTGTTCGTCTTATCATTGAGGTTGTCTTTTTAGGAAAATGAGTTAGGAGACAAAATAACGGTGTTTCTACATAAAATTAGTGTGTTTCTTTTAGATCGGAGTTGAATAGCCACCTAGCTCATTCAGCAATAAAGATAATCACGATCTTAGCTCTTTTAGCAAGAAATGCATGGAAAACAGTGTGCATCTTATCATTGAGGTTGTCTTGTTAGGAAAATAAGTTAGGAGACAAAATATCGGTGTTTCTACATTAAGTTAGTGTGTCTCTTTTAGATCGGAGTTGAATTAGCCCCCTAGCTCATTCAGCAACAGAGATAATCACGATCTTAGCTCTTTTAGCAAGAAATGCATGGAAAACAGTGTGCGTCTTATCATTGAGGTTGTCGTGTTAGGAAAATGAGTTAGAAGACAAAATAACGGTGTTTCTACATAAAGTTAGCGTGTTTCTTTTAGATCGGAGTTGAATAGCCACCTAGCTCATTCAGCAATAAAGATAATCATGATCTTAGCTCTTTTTGCAAGAAATGCATGGAAAACAGTGTGCGTCTTATCATTGAGGTTGTCTTGTTAGGAAAATGATTTAGGAGACAAAATAACGGTGTTTCTACATTAAGTTAGTGTGTCTCTTTTAGATCAGAGTTGAATAGCCCCCTAGCTCATTCAGCAACAGATATAATCACGATCTTAGCTCTTTTAGCAAGAAATGCATGGAAAACAGTGTTCGTCTTATCATTGAGGTTGTCTTGTTAGGAAAATGAGTTAGGAGACAAAATAACGGTGTTTCTACATTAAGTTAGTGTGTCTCTTTTAGATCGGAGTTGAATAGCCCCCTAGCTCATTCAGCAACAGAGATAATCACGATCTTAGCTCTTTTAGCAAGAAATGCATGGAAAACAGTGTTCGTCTTATCATTGAGGTTGTCTTGTTAGGAAAATGAGTTAGGAGACAAAATAACAGTGTTTCTACATTAAGTTAGTGTGTCTCTTTTAGATCGGAGTTGAATGAGCCCCCTAGCTCATTCAGCAACAGAGATAATCACGATCTTAGCTCTTTCAGCAAGAAATGCATGGAAAACAGTGTTTGTCTTATCACTGAGGTTGTCTTTTTAGGAAAATGAGTTAGGAGACAAAATAACGGTGTTTCTACATTAAGTTAGTGTGTCTCTTTTAGATCGGAGTTGAATAGCCCCCTAGCTCATTCAGCAACAGAGATAATCACGATCTTAGCTCTTTTAGAAAGAAATGCATGGAAAACAGTGTTCGTCTTATCATTGAGGTTGTCTTGTTAGGAAAATGAGTTAGGAGAAAAAATAACGTGTTTCTACATTAAGTTAGTGTGTCTCTTTTAGATCGGAGTTGAATTAGCCCCCTAGCTCATTCAGCAACAGAGATAATCACGATCTTAGCTCTTTTAGCAAGAAATGCATGGAAAACAGTGTTCGTCTTATCATTGAGGTTGTCTTGTTAGGAAAATTAGTTAGGAGACAAAATAACGGTGTTTCTACATTAAGTTAGTGTGTCTCTTTTAGATCGGAGTTGAATTAGCCCCCTAGCTCATTCAGCAACAGAGATAATCACGATCTTAGCACTTTTAGCAAGAAATGCATGGAAAACAGTGTTCGTCTTATCATTGAGGTTGTCTTGTTAGGAAAATGAGTTAGGAGACAAAATAACGGTGTTTCTACATTATGTTAGTGTGTCTCTTTTAGATCGGAGTTGAATTAGCCCCCTAGCTCATTCAGCAACAGAGATAATCACGATCTAAGCTCTTTTAGCAAGAAATGCATGGAAAACAGTGTGCGTCTTATCATTGAGGTTGTCTTGTTAGGAAAATGAGTTAGGAGACAAAATAACGGTGTTTCTACATTAAGTTAGTGTGTCTCTTTTAGATCGGAGTTGAATAGCCCCCTAGCTCATTCAGCAACAGAGATAATCACGATCTTAGCTCTTTTAGAAAGAAATGCATGGAAAACAGTGTTCGTCTTATCATTGAGGTTGTCTTGTTAGGAAAATGAGTTAGGAGAAAAAATAACGTGTTTCTACATTAAGTTAGTGTGTCTCTTTTAGATCGGAGTTGAATTAGCCCCCTAGCTCATTCAGCAACAGAGATAATCACGATCTTAGCTCTTTTAGCAAGAAATGCATGGAAAACAGTGTTCGTCTTATTATTGAGGTTGTCTTGTTAGGAAAATTAGTTAGGAGACAAAATAACGGTGTTTCTACATTAAGTTAGTGTGTCTCTTTTAGATCGGAGTTGAATTAGCCCCCTAGCTCATTCAGCAACAGAGATAATCACGATCTTAGCACTTTTAGCAAGAAATGCATGGAAAACAGTGTTCGTCTTATCATTGAGGTTGTCTTGTTAGGAAAATGAGTTAGGAGACAAAATAACGGTGTTTCTACATTATGTTAGTGTGTCTCTTTTAGATCGGAGTTGAATTAGCCCCCTAGCTCATTCAGCAACAGAGATAATCACGATCTAAGCTCTTTTAGCAAGAAATGCATGGAAAACAGTGTGCGTCTTATCATTGAGGTTGTCTTGTTAGGAAAATGAGTTAGGAGACAAAATAACGGTGTTTCTACATTAAGTTAGTGTGTCTCTTTTAGATCGGATTTGAATTAGCCCCCTAGCTCATTCAGCAACAGAGATAATCACGATCTTAGCTCTTTTAGCAAGAAATGCATGGAAAACAGTGTGCATCTTATCATTGAGGTTGTCTTGTTAGGAAAATGAGTTAGAAGACAAAATACCGGTGTTTCTACATTAAGTTAGTGTGTCTCTTTTAGATCGGAGTTGAATAGCCCCCTAGCTCATTCAGCAACAGAGATAATCACGATCTTAGCTCTTTTAGCAAGAAATGCATGGAAAACAGTGTGCGTCTTATCATTGAGGTTGTCTTGTTAGGAAAATGAGTTAGGAGACAAAATAACGGTGTTTCTACATTAAGTTAGTGTGTCTCTTTTAGATCGGAGTTGAATTAGCCCCCTAGCTCATTCAGCAACAGAGATAATCACGATCTTAGCTCTTTTAGCAAGAAATGCATGGAAAACAGTGTGCGTCTTATCATTGATGTTGTCGTGTTAGGAAAATTAGTTAGAAGACAAAATAACGGTGTTTCTACATAAAGTTAGCGTGTTTCTTTTAGATCGGAGTTGAATAGCCACCTAGCTCATTCAGCAATAAAGATAATCATGATCTTAGCTCTTTTAGCAAGAAATGCATGGAAAACAGTGTGCATCTTATCATTGAGGTTGTCTTTTTAGGAAAATGAGTTAGGAGACAAAATAACAGTGTTTCTACATTAAGTTAGTGTGTCTCTTTTAGATCGGAGTTGAATGAGCCCCCTAGCTCATTCAGCAACAGAGATAATCACGATCTTAGCTCTTTCAGCAAGAAATGCATGGAAAACAGTGTTCGTCTTATCATTGAGGTTGTCTTTTTAGGAAAATGAGTTAGGAGACAAAATAACGGTGTTTCTACATAAAATTAGTGTGTTTCTTTTAGATCGGAGTTGAATAGCCACCTAGCTCATTCAGCAATAAAGATAATCACGATCTTAGCTCTTTTAGCAAGAAATGCATGGAAAACAGTGTGCATCTTATCATTGAGGTTGTCTTGTTAGGAAAATGAGTTAGGAGACAAAATATCGGTGTTTCTACATTAAGTTAGTGTGTCTCTTTTAGATCGGAGTTGAATTAGCCCCCTAGCTCATTCAGCAACAGAGATAATCACGATCTTAGCTCTTTTAGCAAGAAATGCCTGGAAAACAGTGTGCGTCTTATCATTGAGGTTGTCTTGTTAGGAAAATGAGTTAGGAGACAAAATAATGGTGTTTCTACATTAAGTTAGTGTGTCTCTTTTAGATCGGAGTTGAATTAGCCCCCTAGCTCATTCAGCAACAGAGATAATCACGATCTTAGCTCTTTTAGAAAGAAATGCATGGAAAACAGTGTTCGTCTTATCATTGAGGTTGTCTTGTTAGGAAAATTAGTTAGGAGACAAAATAACGGTGTTTCTACATTAGGTTAGTGTGTCTCTTTTAGATCGGAGTTGAATTAGCCCCCTAGCTCATTCAGCAACAGAGATAATCACGATCTTAGCTCTTTTAGCAAGAAATGCATGGAAAACAGTGTTCGTCTTATCATTGAGGTTGTCTTGTTAGGAAAATGAGTTAGGAGACAAAATAACGGTGTTTCTACATTATGTTAGTGTGTCTCTTTTAGATCGGAGTTGAATTAGCCCCCTAGCTCATTCAGCAACAGAGATAATCACGATCTTAGCTCTTTTAGCAAGAAATGCATGGAAAACAGTGTGCGTCTTATCATTGAGGTTGTCTTGTTAGGAAAATGAGTTAGGAGACAAAATAACGGTGTTTCTACATTAAGTTAGTGTGTCTCTTTTAGATCGGATTTGAATTAGCCCCCTAGCTCATTCAGCAACAGAGATAATCACGATCTTAGCTCTTTTAGCAAGAAATGCATGGAAAACAGTGTGCGTCTAATCATTGAGGTTGTCTTGTTAGGAAAATGAGTTAGGAGACAAAATAACGGTGTTTCTACATTAAGTTAGTGTGTCTCTTTTAGATCGGAGTTGAATAGCCCCCTAGCTCATTCAGCAACAGAGATAATCACGATCTTAGCTCTTTTAGAAAGAAATGCATGGAAAACAGTGTTCGTCTTATCATTGAGGTTGTCTTGTTAGGAAAATGAGTTAGGAGAAAAAATAACGTGTTTCTACATTAAGTTAGTGTGTCTCTTTTAGATCGGAGTTGAATAGCCCCCTAGCTCATTCTGCAACAGAGATAATCACGATCTTAGTTCTTTTAGCAAGAAATGCATGGAAAACAGTGTTCGTCTTATCATTGAGGTTGTCTTTTTAGGAAAATGAGTTAGGAGACAAAATAACGGTGTTTCTACATAAAATTAGTGTGTTTCTTTTAGATCGGAGTTGAATAGCCACCTAGCTCATTCAGCAATAAAGATAATCACGATCTTAGCTCTTTTAGCAAGAAATGCATGGAAAACAGTGTGCATCTTATCATTGAGGTTGTCTTGTTAGGAAAATAAGTTAGGAGACAAAATATCGGTGTTTCTACACTAAGTTAGTGTGTCTCTTTTAGATCGGAGTTAAATTAGCCCCCTAGCTCATTCAGCAACAGAGATAATCACGATCTTAGCTCTTTTAGCAAGAAATGCATGGAAAACAGTGTGCGTCTTATCATTGAGGTTGTCATGTTAGGAAAATGAGTTAGAAGACAAAATAACGGTGTTTCTACATAAAGTTAGCGTGTTTCTTTTAGATCGGAGTTGAATAGCCACCTAGCTCATTCAGCAATAAAGATAATCATGATCTTAGCTCTTTTTGCAAGAAATGCATGGAAAACAGTGTGCGTCTTATCATTGAGGTTGTCTTGTTAGGAAAATGATTTAGGAGACAAAATAACGGTGTTTCTACATTAAGTTAGTGTGTCTCTTTTAGATCGGAGTTGAATTAGCCCCCTAGCTCATTCAGCAACAGAGATAATCACGATCTTAGCTCTTTTAGCAAGAAATGCATGGAAAACAGTGTTCATCTTATCATTGAGGTTGTCTTGTTAGGAAAATGAGTTAGGAGACACAATAACGGTGTTTCTACATTAAGCTAGTGTGTCTCTTTTAGATCGGAGTTGAATAGCCCCCTGGCTCATTCAGCAATAAAGATAATCACGATCTTAGCTCTTTTAGCAAGAAATGCATGGAAAACAGTGTGCGTCTTATCATTGAGGTTGTCTTGTTAGGAAAATGAGTTAGGAGACAAAATAACGGTGTTTCTACATTAAGTTAGTGTGTCTCTTTTAGATCGGAGTTGAATTAGCCCCCTAGCTCATTCAGCAACAGAGATAATCACGATCTTAGCTCTTTTAGCAAGAAATGCATGGAAAACAGTGTTCGTCTTATCATTGAGGTTGTCTTGTTAGGAAAATTAGTTAGGAGACAAAATAACGGTGTTTCTACATTAAGTTAGTGTGTCTCTTTTAGATCGGAGTTGAATTAGCCCCCTAGCTCATTCAGCAACAGAGATAATCACGATCTTAGCACTTTTAGCAAGAAATGCATGGAAAACAGTGTTCGTCTTATCATTGAGGTTGTCTTGTTAGGAAAATGAGTTAGGAGACAAAATAACGGTGTTTCTACATTATGTTAGTGTGTCTCTTTTAGATCGGAGTTGAATTAGCCCCCTAGCTCATTCAGCAACAGAGATAATCACGATCTAAGCTCTTTTAGCAAGAAATGCATGGAAAACAGTGTGCGTCTTATCATTGAGGTTGTCTTGTTAGGAAAATGAGTTAGGAGACAAAATAACGGTGTTTCTACATTAAGTTAGTGTGTCTCTTTTAGATCGGATTTGAATTAGCCCCCTAGCTCATTCAGCAACAGAGATAATCACGATCTTAGCTCTTTTAGCAAGAAATGCATGGAAAACAGTGTGCGTCTTATCATTGAGGTTGTCTTGTTAGGAAAATGAGTTAGGAGACAAAATAACGGTGTTTCTACATTAAGTTAGTGTGTCTCTTTTAGATCGGATTTGAATTAGCCCCCTAGCTCATTCAGCAACAGAGATAATCACGATCTTAGCTCTTTTAGCAAGAAATGCATGGAAAACAGTGTGCGTATTATCATTGAGGTTGTCTTGTTAGGAAAATGAGTTAGGAGACAAAGTAACGGTGTTCCTACATGAAGTTAGTGAGTCTCTCTTAGATTAGAGTTGAATAGCCTCCTAGCTCATTCAGCAACAGAGATAATCACGATCTTAGCTCTTTTAGCAAGAAATGCATGGAAAACAGTGTTCATCTTATCATTGAGGTTGTCTTGTTAGGAAAATGAGTTAGGAGACACAATAACGGTGTTTCTACATTAAGCTAGTGTGTCTCTTTTAGATCGGAGTTGAATAGCCCCTTGGCTCATTCAGCAATAAAGATAATCACGATCTTAGCTCTTTTAGCAAGAAATGCATGGAAAACAGTGTGCGTCTTATCATTGAGGTTGTCTTGTTAGGAAAATGAGTTAGGAGACAAAATAACGGTGTTTCTACATTAAGTTAGTGTGTCTCTTTTAGATCGGAGTTGAATTAGCCCCCTAGCTCATTCAGCAACAGAGATAATCACGATCTTAGCTCTTTTAGCAAGAAATGCATGGAAAACAGTGTTCGTCTTATCATTGAGGTTGTCTTGTTAGGAAAATGAGTTAGGAGACAAAATAACGGTGTTTCTACATTATGTTAGTGTGTCTCTTTTAGATCGGAGTTGAATTAGCCCCCTAGCTCATTCAGCAACAGAGATAATCACGATCTAAGCTCTTTTAGCAAGAAATGCATGGAAAACAGTGTGCGTCTTATCATTGAGGTTGTCTTGTTAGGAAAATGAGTTAGGAGACAAAATAACGGTGTTTCTACATTAAGTTAGTGTGTCTCTTTTAGATCGGATTTGAATTAGCCACCTAGCTCATTCAGCAATAAAGATAATCATGATCTTAGCTCTTTTTGCAAGAAATGCATGGAAAACAGTGTGCGTCTTATCATTGAGGTTGTCTTGTTAGGAAAATGATTTAGGAGACAAAATAACGGTGTTTCTACATTAAGTTAGTGTGTCTCTTTTAGATCGGAGTTGAATTAGCCCCCTAGCTCATTCAGCAACAGAGATAATCACGATCTTAGCTCTTTTAGCAAGAAATGCATGGAAAACAGTGTTCATCTTATCATTGAGGTTGTCTTGTTAGGAAAATGAGTTAGGAGACACAATAACGGTGTTTCTACATTAAGCTAGTGTGTCTCTTTTAGATCGGAGTTGAATAGCCCCCTGGCTCATTCAGCAATAAAGATAATCACGATCTTAGCTCTTTTAGCAAGAAATGCATGGAAAACAGTGTGCGTCTTATCATTGAGGTTGTCTTGTTAGGAAAATGAGTTAGGAGACAAAATAACGGTGTTTCTACATTAAGTTAGTGTGTCTCTTTTAGATCGGAGTTGAATTAGCCCCCTAGCTCATTCAGCAACAGAGATAATCACGATCTTAGCTCTTTTAGCAAGAAATGCATGGAAAACAGTGTTCGTCTTATCATTGAGGTTGTCTTGTTAGGAAAATTAGTTAGGAGACAAAATAACGGTGTTTCTACATTAAGTTAGTGTGTCTCTTTTAGATCGGAGTTGAATTAGCCCCCTAGCTCATTCAGCAACAGAGATAATCACGATCTTAGCACTTTTAGCAAGAAATGCATGGAAAACAGTGTTCGTCTTATCATTGAGGTTGTCTTGTTAGGAAAATGAGTTAGGAGACAAAATAACGGTGTTTCTACATTATGTTAGTGTGTCTCTTTTAGATCGGAGTTGAATTAGCCCCCTAGCTCATTCAGCAACAGAGATAATCACGATCTAAGCTCTTTTAGCAAGAAATGCATGGAAAACAGTGTGCGTCTTATCATTGAGGTTGTCTTGTTAGGAAAATGAGTTAGGAGACAAAATAACGGTGTTTCTACATTAAGTTAGTGTGTCTCTTTTAGATCGGATTTGAATTAGCCCCCTAGCTCATTCAGCAACAGAGATAATCACGATCTTAGCTCTTTTAGCAAGAAATGCATGGAAAACAGTGTGCGTCTTATCATTGAGGTTGTCTTGTTAGGAAAATGAGTTAGGAGACAAAATAACGGTGTTTCTACATTAAGTTAGTGTGTCTCTTTTAGATCGGATTTGAATTAGCCCCCTAGCTCATTCAGCAACAGAGATAATCACGATCTTAGCTCTTTTAGCAAGAAATGCATGGAAAACAGTGTGCGTCTTATCATTGAGGTTGTCTTGTTAGGAAAATGAGTTAGGAGACAAAGTAACGGTGTTCCTACATGAAGTTAGTGAGTCTCTCTTAGATTAGAGTTGAATAGCCTCCTAGCTCATTCAGCAACAGAGATAATCACGATCTTAGCTCTTTTAGCAAGAAATGCATGGAAAACAGTGTTCATCTTATCATTGAGGTTGTCTTGTTAGGAAAATGAGTTAGGAGACACAATAACGGTGTTTCTACATTAAGCTAGTGTGTCTCTTTTAGATCGGAGTTGAATAGCCCCTTGGCTCATTCAGCAATAAAGATAATCACGATCTTAGCTCTTTTAGCAAGAAATGCATGGAAAACAGTGTGCGTCTTATCATTGAGGTTGTCTTGTTAGGAAAATGAGTTAGGAGACAAAATAACGGTGTTTCTACATTAAGTTAGTGTGTCTCTTTTAGATCGGAGTTGAATTAGCCCCCTAGCTCATTCAGCAACAGAGATAATCACGATCTTAGCTCTTTTAGCAAGAAATGCATGGAAAACAGTGTTCGTCTTATCATTGAGGTTGTCTTGTTAGGAAAATGAGTTAGGAGACAAAATAACGGTGTTTCTACATTATGTTAGTGTGTCTCTTTTAGATCGGAGTTGAATTAGCCCCCTAGCATATTCAGCAACAGAGATAATCACGATCTAAGCTCTTTTAGCAAGAAATGCATGGAAAACAGTGTGCGTCTTATCATTGAGGTTGTCTTGTTAGGAAAATGAGTTAGGAGACAAAATAACGGTGTTTCTACATTAAGTTAGTGTGTCTCTTTTAGATCGGATTTGAATTAGCCCCCTAGCTCATTCAGCAACAGAGATAATCACGATCTTAGCTCTTTTAGCAAGAAATGCATGGAAAACAGTGTGCGTCTTATCATTGAGGTTGTCTTGTTAGGAAAATGAGTTAGGAGACAAAATAACGGTGTTTCTACATTAAGTTAGTGTGTCTCTTTTAGATCGGATTTGAATTAGCCCCCTAGCTCATTCAGCAACAGAGATAATCACGAACTTAGCTCTTTTAGCAAGAAATGCATGGAAAACAGTGTGCGTCTTATCATTGAGGTTGTCTTGTCAGGAAAATGAGTTAGGAGACAAAATAACGGTGTTTCTACATTAAGTTAGTGTGTCTCTTTTAGATCGGAGTTGAATTAGCCCCCTAGCTCATTCAGCAACAGAGATAATCACGATCTTAGCTCTTTTAGCAAGAAATGCATGGAAAACAGTGTTCGTCTTATCATTGAGGTTGTCTTGTTAGGAAAATGAGTTAGGAGACAAAATAACGGTGTTTCTACATTAAGTTAGTGTGTCTCTTTTAAATCGGAGTTGAATAGCCCCCTAGCTCATTCAGCAACAGAGATAATCACGATCTTAGCTCTTTTAGCAAGAAATGCATGGAAAACAGTGTGCGTCTTATCATTGAGGTTGTCTTGTTAGGAAAATGAGTTAGGAGACAAAATAACGGTGTTTCTACATTAAGTTAGTGTGTCTCTTTTAGATCGGAGTTGAATAGCCCCCTAGCTCATTCAGCAACAGAGATAATCACGATCTTAGCTCTTTTAGCAAGAAATGCATGGAAAACAGTGTGCGTCTTATCATTGAGGTTGTCTTGTTAGGAAAATGAGTTAGGAGACAAAGTAACGGTGTTCCTACATGAAGTTAGTGAGTCTCTCTTAGATTAGAGTTGAATAGCCTCCTAGCTCATTGAGCAACAGAGATAATCACGATCTTAGCTCTTTTAGCAAGAAATGCATGGAAAACAGTGTGCGTCTTATCATTGAGGTTGTCTTGTTAGGAAAATGAGTTAGGAGACAAAATACCGGTGTTTCTACATTAAGTTAGTGTGTCTCTTTTAGATCGGAGTTGAATAGCCTCCTAGCTCATTCTGCAACAGAGATAATCACGATCTTAGCTCTTTTAGCAAGAAATGCATGGAAAACAGTGTTCCTCTTATCATTGAGGTTGCCTTATTAGGAAAATGAGTTAGGAGACAAAATAACGGTGTTTCTACATTAAGTTAGTGTGTCTCTTTTAGATCGGAGTTGAATTAGCCCCCTAGCTCATTCAGCAACAGAGATAATCACGATCTTAGCTCTTTTAGCAAGAAATGCATGGAAAACAGTGTGCGTCTTATCATTGAGGTTGTCTTGTTAGGAAAATGAGTTAGGAGACAAAGTAACGGTGTTCCTACATGAAGTTAGTGAGTCTCTCTTAGATTAGAGTTGAATAGCCTCCTAGCTCATTCAGCAACAGAGATAATCACGATCTTAGCTCTTTTAGCAAGAAATGCATGGAAAACAGTGTGCGTCTTATCATTGAGGTTGTCTTGTTAGGAAAATGAGTTAGGAGACAAAATAACGGTGTTTCTACATTAAGTTAGTGTGTCTCTTTTAGATCGGAGTTGAATAGCCCCCTAGCTCATTCAGCAACAGAGATAATCACGATCTTAGCTCTTTTAGCAAGAAATGCATGGAAAACAGTGTGCGTCTTATCATTGAGGTTGTCTTGTTAGGAAAATGAGTTAGGAGACAAAGTAACGGTGTTTCTACATTAAGTTAGTGTGTCTCTTTTAGATCGGATTTGAATTAGCCCCCTAGCTCATTCAGCAACAGAGATAATCACGAACTTAGCTCTTTTAGCAAGAAATGCATGGAAAACAGTGTGCGTCTTATCATTGAGGTTGTCTTGTCAGGAAAATGAGTTAGGAGACAAAATAACGGTGTTTCTACATTAAGTTAGTGTGTCTCTTTTAGATCGGAGTTGAATTAGCCCCCTAGCTCATTCAGCAACAGAGATAATCACGATCTTAGCTCTTTTAGCAAGAAATGCATGGAAAACAGTGTTCGTCTTATCATTGAGGTTGTCTTGTTAGGAAAATGAGTTAGGAGACAAAATAACGGTGTTTCTACATTAAGTTAGTGTGTCTCTTTTAAATCGGAGTTGAATAGCCCCCTAGCTCATTCAGCAACAGAGATAATCACGATCTTAGCTCTTTTAGCAAGAAATGCATGGAAAACAGTGTGCGTCTTATCATTGAGGTTGTCTTGTTAGGAAAATGAGTTAGGAGACAAAATAACGGTGTTTCTACATTAAGTTAGTGTGTCTCTTTTAGATCGGAGTTGAATAGCCCCCTAGCTCATTCAGCAACAGAGATAATCACGATCTTAGCTCTTTTAGCAAGAAATGCATGGAAAACAGTGTGCGTCTTATCATTGAGGTTGTCTTGTTAGGAAAATGAGTTAGGAGACAAAGTAACGGTGTTCCTACATGAAGTTAGTGAGTCTCTCTTAGATTAGAGTTGAATAGCCTCCTAGCTCATTGAGCAACAGAGATAATCACGATCTTAGCTCTTTTAGCAAGAAATGCATGGAAAACAGTGTGCGTCTTATCATTGAGGTTGTCTTGTTAGGAAAATGAGTTAGGAGACAAAATACCGGTGTTTCTACATTAAGTTAGTGTGTCTCTTTTAGATCGGAGTTGAATAGCCTCCTAGCTCATTCTGCAACAGAGATAATCACGATCTTAGCTCTTTTAGCAAGAAATGCATGGAAAACAGTGTTCCTCTTATCATTGAGGTTGCCTTATTAGGAAAATGAGTTAGGAGACAAAATAACGGTGTTTCTACATTAAGTTAGTGTGTCTCTTTTAGATCGGAGTTGAATTAGCCCCCTAGCTCATTCAGCAACAGAGATAATCACGATCTTAGCTCTTTTAGCAAGAAATGCATGGAAAACAGTGTGCGTCTTATCATTGAGGTTGTCTTGTTAGGAAAATGAGTTAGGAGACAAAGTAACGGTGTTCCTACATGAAGTTAGTGAGTCTCTCTTAGATTAGAGTTGAATAGCCTCCTAGCTCATTCAGCAACAGAGATAATCACGATCTTAGCTCTTTTAGCAAGAAATGCATGGAAAACAGTGTGCGTCTTATCATTGAGGTTGTCTTGTTAGGAAAATGAGTTAGGAGACAAAATAACGGTGTTTCTACATTAAGTTAGTGTGTCTCTTTTAGATCGGATTTGAATTAGCCCCCTAGCTCATTCAGCAACAGAGATAATCACGATCTTAGCTCTTTTAGGAAGAAATGCATGGAAAACAGTGTGCGTCTTATCATTGAGGTTGTCTTGTTAGGAAAATGAGTTAGGAGACAAAATAACGGTGTTTCTACATTAAGTTAGTGTGTCTCTTTTAGATCGGAGTTGAATAGCCCCCTAGCTCATTCAGCAACAGAGATAATCACGATCTTAGCTCTTTTAGCAAGAAATGCATGGAAAACAGTGTGCGTCTTATCATTGAGGTTGTCTTGTTAGGAAAATGTGTTAGGAGACAAAATAACGGTGTTTCTACATTAAGTTAGTGTGTCTCTTTTAGATCGGAGTTGAATTAGCCCCCTAGCTCATTCAGCAACAGAGATAATCACGATCTTAGCTCTTTTAGCAAGAAATGCATGGAAAACAGTGTTCATCTTATCATTGAGGTTGTCTTGTTAGGAAAATGAGTTAGGAGACACAATAACGGTGTTTCTACATTAAGCTAGTGTGTCTCTTTTAGATCGGAGTTGAATAGCCCCCTGGCTCATTCAGCAATAAAGATAATCACGATCTTAGCTCTTTTAGCAAGAAATGCATGGAAAACAGTGTGCGTCTTATCATTGAGGTTGTCTTGTTAGGAAAATGAGTTAGGAGACAAAATAACGGTGTTTCTACATTAAGTTAGTGTGTCTCTTTTAGATCGGAGTTGAATTAGCCCCCTAGCTCATTCAGCAACAGAGATAATCACGATCTTAGCTCTTTTAGCAAGAAATGCATGGAAAACAGTGTTCGTCTTATCATTGAGGTTGTCTTGTTAGGAAAATTAGTTAGGAGACAAAATAACGGTGTTTCTACATTAAGTTAGTGTGTCTCTTTTAGATCGGAGTTGAATTAGCCCCCTAGCTCATTCAGCAACAGAGATAATCACGATCTTAGCACTTTTAGCAAGAAATGCATGGAAAACAGTGTTCGTCTTATCATTGAGGTTGTCTTGTTAGGAAAATGAGTTAGGAGACAAAATAACGGTGTTTCTACATTATGTTAGTGTGTCTCTTTTAGATCGGAGTTGAATTAGCCCCCTAGCTCATTCAGCAACAGAGATAATCACGATCTAAGCTCTTTTAGCAAGAAATGCATGGAAAACAGTGTGCGTCTTATCATTGAGGTTGTCTTGTTAGGAAAATGAGTTAGGAGACAAAATAACGGTGTTTCTACATTAAGTTAGTGTGTCTCTTTTAGATCGGATTTGAATTAGCCCCCTAGCTCATTCAGCAACAGAGATAATCACGATCTTAGCTCTTTTAGCAAGAAATGCATGGAAAACAGTGTGCGTCTTATCATTGAGGTTGTCTTGTTAGGAAAATGAGTTAGGAGACAAAATAACGGTGTTTCTACATTAAGTTAGTGTGTCTCTTTTAGATCGGATTTGAATTAGCCCCCTAGCTCATTCAGCAACAGAGATAATCACGATCTTAGCTCTTTTAGCAAGAAATGCATGGAAAACAGTGTGCGTCTTATCATTGAGGTTGTCTTGTTAGGAAAATGAGTTAGGAGACAAAGTAACGGTGTTCCTACATGAAGTTAGTGAGTCTCTCTTAGATTAGAGTTGAATAGCCTCCTAGCTCATTCAGCAACAGAGATAATCACGATCTTAGCTCTTTTAGCAAGAAATGCATGGAAAACAGTGTTCATCTTATCATTGAGGTTGTCTTGTTAGGAAAATGAGTTAGGAGACACAATAACGGTGTTTCTACATTAAGCTAGTGTGTCTCTTTTAGATCGGAGTTGAATAGCCCCTTGGCTCATTCAGCAATAAAGATAATCACGATCTTAGCTCTTTTAGCAAGAAATGCATGGAAAACAGTGTGCGTCTTATCATTGAGGTTGTCTTGTTAGGAAAATGAGTTAGGAGACAAAATAACGGTGTTTCTACATTAAGTTAGTGTGTCTCTTTTAGATCGGAGTTGAATTAGCCCCCTAGCTCATTCAGCAACAGAGATAATCACGATCTTAGCTCTTTTAGCAAGAAATGCATGGAAAACAGTGTTCGTCTTATCATTGAGGTTGTCTTGTTAGGAAAATTAGTTAGGAGACAAAATAACGGTGTTTCTACATTAAGTTAGTGTGTCTCTTTTAGATCGGAGTTGAATTAGCCCCCTAGCTCATTCAGCAACAGAGATAATCACGATCTTAGCACTTTTAGCAAGAAATGCATGGAAAACAGTGTTCGTCTTATCATTGAGGTTGTCTTGTTAGGAAAATGAGTTAGGAGACAAAATAACGGTGTTTCTACATTATGTTAGTGTGTCTCTTTTAGATCGGAGTTGAATTAGCCCCCTAGCTCATTCAGCAACAGAGATAATCACGATCTAAGCTCTTTTAGCAAGAAATGCATGGAAAACAGTGTGCGTCTTATCATTGAGGTTGTCTTGTTAGGAAAATGAGTTAGGAGACAAAATAACGGTGTTTCTACATTAAGTTAGTGTGTCTCTTTTAGATCGGATTTGAATTAGCCCCCTAGCTCATTCAGCAACAGAGATAATCACGATCTTAGCTCTTTTAGCAAGAAATGCATGGAAAACAGTGTGCGTCTTATCATTGAGGTTGTCTTGTTAGGAAAATGAGTTAGGAGACAAAATAACGGTGTTTCTACATTAAGTTAGTGTGTCTATTTTAGATCGGATTTGAATTAGCCCCCTAGCTCATTCAGCAACAGAGATAATCACGAACTTAGCTCTTTTAGCAAGAAATGCATGGAAAACAGTGTGCGTCTTATCATTGAGGTTGTCTTGTCAGGAAAATGAGTTAGGAGACAAAATAACGGTGTTTCTACATTAAGTTAGTGTGTCTCTTTTAGATCGGAGTTGAATTAGCCCCCTAGCTCATTCAGCAACAGAGATAATCACGATCTTAGCTCTTTTAGCAAGAAATGCATGGAAAACAGTGTTCGTCTTATCATTGAGGTTGTCTTGTTAGGAAAATGAGTTAGGAGACAAAATAACGGTGTTTCTACATTAAGTTAGTGTGTCTCTTTTAAATCGGAGTTGAATAGCCCCCTAGCTCATTCAGCAACAGAGATAATCACGATCTTAGCTCTTTTAGCAAGAAATGCATGGAAAACAGTGTGCGTCTTATCATTGAGGTTGTCTTGTTAGGAAAATGAGTTAGGAGACAAAATAACGGTGTTTCTACATTAAGTTAGTGTGTCTCTTTTAGATCGGAGTTGAATAGCCCCCTAGCTCATTCAGCAACAGAGATAATCACGATCTTAGCTCTTTTAGCAAGAAATGCATGGAAAACAGTGTGCGTCTTATCATTGAGGTTGTCTTGTTAGGAAAATGAGTTAGGAGACAAAGTAACAGTGTTCCTACATGAAGTTAGTGAGTCTCTCTTAGATTAGAGTTGAATAGCCTCCTAGCTCATTGAGCAACAGAGATAATCACGATCTTAGCTCTTTTAGCAAGAAATGCATGGAAAACAGTGTGCGTCTTATCATTGAGGTTGTCTTGTTAGGAAAATGAGTTAGGAGACAAAATACCGGTGTTTCTACATTAAGTTAGTGTGTCTCTTTTAGATCGGAGTTGAATAGCCTCCTAGCTCATTCTGCAACAGAGATAATCACGATCTTAGCTCTTTTAGCAAGAAATGCATGGAAAACAGTGTTCCTCTTATCATTGAGGTTGCCTTATTAGGAAAATGAGTTAGGAGACAAAATAACGGTGTTTCTACATTAAGTTAGTGTGTCTCTTTTAGATCGGAGTTGAATTAGCCCCCTAGCTCATTCAGCAACAGAGATAATCACGATCTTAGCTCTTTTAGCAAGAAATGCATGGAAAACAGTGTGCGTCTTATCATTGAGGTTGTCTTGTTAGGAAAATGAGTTAGGAGACAAAATAACGGTGTTTCTACATTAAGTTAGTGTGTCTCTTTTAGATCGGATTTGAATTAGCCCCCTAGCTCATTCAGCAACAGAGATAATCACGATCTTAGCTCTTTTAGGAAGAAATGCATGGAAAACAGTGTGCGTCTTATCATTGAGGTTGTCTTGTTAGGAAAATGAGTTAGGAGACAAAATAACGGTGTTTCTACATTAAGTTAGTGTGTCTCTTTTAGATCGGAGTTGAATAGCCCCCTAGCTCATTCAGCAACAGAGATAATCACGATCTTAGCTCTTTTAGCAAGAAATGCATGGAAAACAGTGTGCGTCTTATCATTGAGGTTGTCTTGTTAGGAAAATGTGTTAGGAGACAAAATAACGGTGTTTCTACATTAAGTTAGTGTGTCTCTTTTAGATCGGAGTTGAATTAGCCCCCTAGCTCATTCAGCAACAGAGATAATCACGATCTTAGCTCTTTTAGCAAGAAATGCATGGAAAACAGTGTGCGTCTTATCATTGAGGTTGTCGTGTTAGGAAAATTAGTTAGAAGACAAAATAACGGTGTTTCTACATAAAGTTAGCGTGTTTCTTTTAGATCGGAGTTGAATAGCCACCTAGCTCATTCAGCAATAAAGATAATCATGATCTTAGCTCTTTTAGCAAGAAATGCATGGAAAACAGTGTGCATCTTATCATTGAGGTTGTCTTGTTAGGAAAATGAGTTAGGAGACAAAATATTGGTGTTTCTACATTAAGTTAGTGTGTCTCTTTAAGAACGGAGTTGAATTAGCCCCCTAGCTCATTCAGCAACAGAGATAATCACGATCTTAGCTCTTTTAGCAAGAAATGCATGGAAAACAGTGTGCGTCTTATCATTGAGGTTGTCTTGTTAGGAAAATGAGTTAGGAGACAAAATAACGGTGTTTCTACATTAAGTTAGTGTGTCTCTTTTAGATCGGAGTTGAATGAGCCCCCTAGCTCATTCACCAACAGAGATAATCACGATCTTAGCTCTTTTAGCAAGAAATGCATGGAAAACAGTGTTCGTCTTTTCATTGAGGTTGTCTTGTTAGGAAAATGAGTTAGGAGACACAATAACGGTGTTTCTACATTAAGCTAGTGTGTCTCTTTTAGATCGGAGTTGAATAGCCCCGTGGCTCATTCAGCAATAAAGATAATCACTATCTTAGCTCTTTTAGCAAGAAATGCATGGAAAACAGTGTGCGTCTTATCATTGAGGTTGTCTTGTTAGGAAAATGAGTTAGGAGACAAAATAACGATGTTTCTACATTAAGTTAGTGTGTCTCTTTTAGATCGGAGTTGATTTAGCCCCCTAGATCATTCAGCAACAGAGATAATCACGATCTTAGCTCTTTTAGCAAGAAATGCATGGAAAACAGTGTGCGTCTTATCATTGAGGTTGTCTTGTTAGGAAAATGAGTTAGGAGACAAAATACTGGTGTTTCTACATTAAGTTAGTGTGTCTCTTTTAGATCGGAGTTGAATAGCCCCCTAGCTCATTCTGCAACAGAGATAATCACGATCTTAGCTCTTTTAGCAAGAAATGCATGGAAAACAGTGTTCGTCTTATCATTGAGGTTGTCTTTTTAGGAAAATGAGTTAGGAGACAAAATAACGGTGTTTCTACATAAAATTAGTGTGTTTCTTTTAGATCGGAGTTGAATAGCCACCTAGCTCATTCAGCAATAAAGATAATCACGATCTTAGCTCTTTTAGCAAGAAATGCATGGAAAACAGTGTGCATCTTATCATTGAGGTTGTCTTGTTAGGAAAATGAGTTAGGAGACAAAATATCGGTGTTTCTACATTAAGTTAGTGTGTCTCTTTTAGATCGGAGTTGAATTAGCCCCCTAGCTCATTCAGCAACAGAGATAATCACGATCTTAGCTCTTTTAGCAAGAAATGCATGGAAAACAGTGTGCGTCTTATCATTGAGGTTGTCTTGTTAGGAAAATGAGTTAGGAGACAAAATAACGGTGTTTCTACATTAAGTTAGTGTGTCTCTTTTAGATCGGAGTTGAATTAGCCCCCTAGCTCATTCAGCAACAGAGATAATCACGATCTTAGCTCTTTTAGCAAGAAATGCATGGAAAACAGTGTGCGTCTTATCATTGAGGTTGTCGTGTTAGGAAAATTAGTTAGAAGACAAAATAACGGTGTTTCTACATAAAGTTAGCGTGTTTCTTTTAGATCGGAGTTGAATAGCCACCTAGCTCATTCAGCAATAAAGATAATCATGATCTTAGCTCTTTTAGCAAGAAATGCATGGAAAACAGTGTGCATCTTATCATTGAGGTTGTCTTGTTAGGAAAATGAGTTAGGAGACAAAATATTGGTGTTTCTACATTAAGTTAGTGTGTCTCTTTAAGATCGGAGTTGAATTAGCCCCCTAGCTCATTCAGCAACAGAGATAATCACGATCTTAGCTCTTTTAGCAAGAAATGCATGGAAAACAGTGTGCGTCTTATCATTGAGGTTGTCTTGTTAGGAAAATGATTTAGGAGACGAAATAACGGTGTTTCTACATTAAGTTAGTGTGTCTCTTTTAGATCGGAGTTGAATAGCCCCCTAGCTCATTCTGCAACAGAGATAATCACGATCTTAGCTCTTTTAGCAAGAAATGCATGGAAAACAGTGTTCGTCTTATCATTGAGGTTGTCTTGTTAGGAAAATGAGTTAGGAGACACAATAACGGTGTTTCTACATTAAGCTAGTGTGTCTCTTTTAGATCGGAGTTGAATAGCCCCCTGGCTCATTCAGCAATAAAGATAATCACTATCTTAGCTCTTTTAGCAAGAAATGCATGGAAAACAGTGTGCGTCTTATCATTGAGGTTGTCTTGTTAGGAAAATGAGTTAGGAGACAAAATAACGGTGTTTCTACATTAAGTTAGTGTGTCTCTTTTAGATCGGAGTTGATTTTGCCCCCTAGATCATTCAGCAACAGAGATAATCACGATCTTAGCTCTTTTAGCAAGAAATGCATGGAAAACAGTGTGCGTCTTATCATTGAGGTTGTCTTGTTAGGAAAATGAGTTAGGAGACAAAATAACGGTGTTTCTACATTAAGTTAGTGTGTCTCTTTTAGATCGGAGTTGAATAGCCCCCTAGCTCATTCAGCAACAGAGATAATCACGATCTTAGCTCTTTTAGCAAGAAATGCATGGAAAACAGTGTGCGTCTTATCATTGAGGTTGTCTTGTTAGGAAAATGAGTTAGGAGACAAAATAACGGTGTTTCTACATTAAGTTAGTGTGTCTCTTTTAGATCGGAGTTGAATAGCCCCCTAGCTCATTCAGCAACAGAGATAATCACGATCTTAGCTCTTTTAGCAAGAAATGCATGGAAAACAGTGTGCGTCTTATCATTGAGGTTGTCTTGTTAGGAAAATGAGTTAGGAGACAAAATAACGGTGTTTCTACATTAAGTTAGTGTGTCTCTTTTAGATCGGAGTTGAATAGCCCCCTAGCTCATTCAGCAACAGAGATAATCACGATCTTAGCTCTTTTAGCAAGAAATGCATGGAAAACAGTGTGCGTCTTATCATTGAGGTTGTCTTGTTAGGAAAATGAGTTAGGAGACACAATAACGGTGTTTCTACATTAAGTTAGTGTGTCTCTTTTAGATCGGAGTTGAATAGCCCCCTAGCTCATTCAGCAACAGAGATAATCACGATCTTAGCTCTTTTAGCAAGAAATGCATGGAAAACAGTGTTCGTCTTATCATTGAGGTTGTCTTGTTAGGAAAATGAGTTAGGAGACAAAATAACAGTGTTTCTACATTAAGTTAGTGTGTCTCTTTTAGATCGGAGTTGAATGAGCCCCCTAGCTCATTCAGCAACAGAGATAATCACGATCTTAGCTCTTTCAGCAAGAAATGCATGGAAAACAGTGTTCGTCTTATCATTGAGGTTGTCTTTTTAGGAAAATGAGTTAGGAGACAAAATAACGGTGTTTCTACATTAAGTTAGTGTGTCTCTTTTAGATCGGAGTTGAATAGCCCCCTAGCTCATTCAGCAACAGAGATAATCACGATCTTAGCTCTTTTAGAAAGAAATGCATGGAAAACAGTGTTCGTCTTATCATTGAGGTTGTCTTGTTAGGAAAATGAGTTAGGAGAAAAAATAACGTGTTTCTACATTAAGTTAGTGTGTCTCTTTTAGATCGGAGTTGAATTAGCCCCCTGGCTCATTCAGCAACAGAGATAATCACGATCTTAGCTCTTTTAGCAAGAAATGCATGGAAAACAGTGTGCGTCTTATCATTGAGGTTGTCTTGTTAGGAAAATGAGTTAGGAGACAAAATAACGGTGTTTCTACATTAAGTTAGTGTGTCTCTTTTAGATCGGAGTTGAATAGCCCCCTAGCTCATTCTGCAACAGAGATAATCACGATCTTAGCTCTTTTAGCAAGAAATGCATGGAAAACAGTGTTCGTCTTATCATTGAGGTTGTCTTTTTAGGAAAATGAGTTAGGAGACAAAATAACGGTGTTTCTACATAAAATTAGTGTGTTTCTTTTAGATCGGAGTTGAATAGCCACCTAGCTCATTCAGCAATAAAGATAATCACGATCTTAGCTCTTTTAGCAAGAAATGCATGGAAAACAGTGTGCATCTTATCATTGAGGTTGTCTTGTTAGGAAAATGAGTTAGGAGACAAAATATCGGTGTTTCTACATTAAGTTAGTGTGTCTCTTTTAGATCGGAGTTGAATTAGCCCCCTAGCTCATTCAGCAACAGAGATAATCACGATCTTAGCTCTTTTAGCAAGAAATGCATGGAAAACAGTGTGCGTCTTATCATTGAGGTTGTCTTGTTAGGAAAATGAGTTAGGAGACAAAATAACAGTGTTTCTACATTAAGTTAGTGTGTCTCTTTTAGATCGGAGTTGAATTAGCCCCCTAGCTCATTCAGCAACAGAGATAATCACGATCTTAGCTCTTTTAGCAAGAAATGCATGGAAAACAGTGTTCGTCTTATCATTGAGGTTGTCTTGTTAGGAAAATGAGTTAGGAGACAAAATAACGGTGTTTCTACATTAGGTTAGTGTGTCTCTTTTAGATCGGAGTTGAATTAGCCCCCTAGCTCATTCAGCAACAGAGATAATCACGATCTTAGCTCTTTTAGCAAGAAATGCATGGAAAACAGTGTTCGTCTTATCATTGAGGTTGTCTTGTTAGGAAAATGAGTTAGGAGACAAAATAACGGTGTTTCTACATTATGTTAGTGTGTCTCTTTTAGATCGGAGTTGAATTAGCCCCCTAGCTCATTCAGCAACAGAGATAATCACGATCTTAGCTCTTTTAGCAAGAAATGCATGGAAAACAGTGTGCGTCTTATCATTGAGGTTGTCTTGTTAGGAAAATGAGTTAGGAGACAAAATAACGGTGTTTCTACATTAAGTTAGTGTGTCTCTTTTAGATCGGATTTGAATTAGCCCCCTAGCTCATTCAGCAACAGAGATAATCACGATCTTAGCTCTTTTAGCAAGAAATGCATGGAAAACAGTGTGCGTCTTATCATTGAGGTTGTCTTGTTAGGAAAATGAGTTAGGAGACAAAATAACGGTGTTTCTACATTAAGTTAGTGTGTCTCTTTTAGATCGGAGTTGAATAGCCCCCTAGCTCATTCAGCAACAGAGATAGTCACGATCTTAGCTCTTTTAGAAAGAAATGCATGGAAAACAGTGTTCGTCTTATCATTGAGGTTGTCTTGTTAGGAAAATGAGTTAGGAGAAAAAATAACGTGTTTCTACATTAAGTTAGTGTGTCTCTTTTAGATCGGAGTTGAATAGCCCCCTAGCTCATTCTGCAACAGAGATAATCACGATCTTAGCTCTTTTAGCAAGAAATGCATGGAAAACAGTGTTCGTCTTATCATTGAGGTTGTCTTTTTAGGAAAATGAGTTAGGAGACAAAATAACGGTGTTTCTACATAAAATTAGTGTGTTTCTTTTAGATCGGAGTTGAATAGCCACCTAGCTCATTCAGCAATAAAGATAATCACGATCGTAGCTCTTTTAGCAAGAAATGCATGGAAAACAGTGTGCATCTTATCATTGAGGTTGTCTTGTTAGGAAAATGAGTTAGGAGACAAAATATTGGTGTTTCTACATTAAGTTAGCGTGTTTCTTTTAGATCGGAGTTGAATAGCCACCTAGCTCATTCAGCAATAAAGATAATCATGATCTTAGCTCTTTTAGCAAGAAATGCATGGAAAACAGTGTGCATCTTATCATTGAGGTTGTCTTGTTAGGAAAATGAGTTAGGAGACAAAATATTGGTGTTTCTACATTAAGTTAGTGTGTCTCTTTAAGAACGGAGTTGAATTAGCCCCCTAGCTCATTCAGCAACAGAGATAATCACGATCTTAGCTCTTTTAGCAAGAAATGCATGGAAAACAGTGTGCGTCTTATCATTGAGGTTGTCTTGTTAGGAAAATGAGTTAGGAGACAAAATAACGGTGTTTCTACATTAAGTTAGTGTGTCTCTTTTAGATCGGAGTTGAATGAGCCCCCTAGCTCATTCACCAACAGAGATAATCACGATCTTAGCTCTTTTAGCAAGAAATGCATGGAAAACAGTGTTCGTCTTTTCATTGAGGTTGTCTTGTTAGGAAAATGAGTTAGGAGACACAATAACGGTGTTTCTACATTAAGCTAGTGTGTCTCTTTTAGATCGGAGTTGAATAGCCCCGTGGCTCATTCAGCAATAAAGATAATCACTATCTTAGCTCTTTTAGCAAGAAATGCATGGAAAACAGTGTGCGTCTTATCATTGAGGTTGTCTTGTTAGGAAAATGAGTTAGGAGACAAAATAACGATGTTTCTACATTAAGTTAGTGTGTCTCTTTTAGATCGGAGTTGATTTAGCCCCCTAGATCATTCAGCAACAGAGATAATCACGATCTTAGCTCTTTTAGCAAGAAATGCATGGAAAACAGTGTGCGTCTTATCATTGAGGTTGTCTTGTTAGGAAAATGAGTTAGGAGACAAAATACTGGTGTTTCTACATTAAGTTAGTGTGTCTCTTTTAGATCGGAGTTGAATAGCCCCCTAGCTCATTCTGCAACAGAGATAATCACGATCTTAGCTCTTTTAGCAAGAAATGCATGGAAAACAGTGTTCGTCTTATCATTGAGGTTGTCTTTTTAGGAAAATGAGTTAGGAGACAAAATAACGGTGTTTCTACATAAAATTAGTGTGTTTCTTTTAGATCGGAGTTGAATAGCCACCTAGCTCATTCAGCAATAAAGATAATCACGATCTTAGCTCTTTTAGCAAGAAATGCATGGAAAACAGTGTGCATCTTATCATTGAGGTTGTCTTGTTAGGAAAATGAGTTAGGAGACAAAATATCGGTGTTTCTACATTAAGTTAGTGTGTCTCTTTTAGATCGGAGTTGAATTAGCCCCCTAGCTCATTCAGCAACAGAGATAATCACGATCTTAGCTCTTTTAGCAAGAAATGCATGGAAAACAGTGTGCGTCTTATCATTGAGGTTGTCTTGTTAGGAAAATGAGTTAGGAGACAAAATAACGGTGTTTCTACATTAAGTTAGTGTGTCTCTTTTAGATCGGAGTTGAATTAGCCCCCTAGCTCATTCAGCAACAGAGATAATCACGATCTTAGCTCTTTTAGCAAGAAATGCATGGAAAACAGTGTGCGTCTTATCATTGAGGTTGTCGTGTTAGGAAAATTAGTTAGAAGACAAAATAACGGTGTTTCTACATAAAGTTAGCGTGTTTCTTTTAGATCGGAGTTGAATAGCCACCTAGCTCATTCAGCAATAAAGATAATCATGATCTTAGCTCTTTTAGCAAGAAATGCATGGAAAACAGTGTGCATCTTATCATTGAGGTTGTCTTGTTAGGAAAATGAGTTAGGAGACAAAATATTGGTGTTTCTACATTAAGTTAGTGTGTCTCTTTAAGATCGGAGTTGAATTAGCCCCCAAGCTCATTCAGCAACAGAGATAATCACGATCTTAGCTCTTTTAGCAAGAAATGCATGGAAAACAGTGTGCGTCTTATCATTGAGGTTGTCTTGTTAGGAAAATGATTTAGGAGACGAAATAACGGTGTTTCTACATTAAGTTAGTGTGTCTCTTTTAGATCGGAGTTGAATAGCCCCCTAGCTCATTCTGCAACAGAGATAATCACGATCTTAGCTCTTTTAGCAAGAAATGCATGGAAAACAGTGTTCGTCTTATCATTGAGGTTGTCTTGTTAGGAAAATGAGTTAGGAGACACAATAACGGTGTTTCTACATTAAGCTAGTGTGTCTCTTTTAGATCGGAGTTGAATAGCCCCCTGGCTCATTCAGCAATAAAGATAATCACTATCTTAGCTCTTTTAGCAAGAAATGCATGGAAAACAGTGTGCGTCTTATCATTGAGGTTGTCTTGTTAGGAAAATGAGTTAGGAGACAAAATAACGGTGTTTCTACATTAAGTTAGTGTGTCTCTTTTAGATCGGAGTTGATTTTGCCCCCTAGATCATTCAGCAACAGAGATAATCACGATCTTAGCTCTTTTAGCAAGAAATGCATGGAAAACAGTGTGCGTCTTATCATTGAGGTTGTCTTGTTAGGAAAATGAGTTAGGAGACAAAATAACGGTGTTTCTACATTAAGTTAGTGTGTCTCTTTTAGATCGGAGTTGAATAGCCCCCTAGCTCATTCAGCAACAGAGATAATCACGATCTTAGCTCTTTTAGCAAGAAATGCATGGAAAACAGTGTGCGTCTTATCATTGAGGTTGTCTTGTTAGGAAAATGAGTTAGGAGACAAAATAACGGTGTTTCTACATTAAGTTAGTGTGTCTCTTTTAGATCGGAGTTGAATAGCCCCCTAGCTCATTCAGCAACAGAGATAATCACGATCTTAGCTCTTTTAGCAAGAAATGCATGGAAAACAGTGTGCGTCTTATCATTGAGGTTGTCTTGTTAGGAAAATGAGTTAGGAGACAAAATAACGGTGTTTCTACATTAAGTTAGTGTGTCTCTTTTAGATCGGAGTTGAATAGCCCCCTAGCTCATTCAGCAACAGAGATAATCACGATCTTAGCTCTTTTAGCAAGAAATGCATGGAAAACAGTGTGCGTCTTATCATTGAGGTTGTCTTGTTAGGAAAATGAGTTAGGAGACACAATAACGGTGTTTCTACATTAAGTTAGTGTGTCTCTTTTAGATCGGAGTTGAATAGCCCCCTAGCTCATTCAGCAACAGAGATAATCACGATCTTAGCTCTTTTAGCAAGAAATGCATGGAAAACAGTGTTCGTCTTATCATTGAGGTTGTCTTGTTAGGAAAATGAGTTAGGAGACAAAATAACAGTGTTTCTACATTAAGTTAGTGTGTCTCTTTTAGATCGGAGTTGAATGAGCCCCCTAGCTCATTCAGCAACAGAGATAATCACGATCTTAGCTCTTTCAGCAAGAAATGCATGGAAAACAGTGTTCGTCTTATCATTGAGGTTGTCTTTTTAGGAAAATGAGTTAGGAGACAAAATAACGGTGTTTCTACATTAAGTTAGTGTGTCTCTTTTAGATCGGAGTTGAATAGCCCCCTAGCTCATTCAGCAACAGAGATAATCACGATCTTAGCTCTTTTAGAAAGAAATGCATGGAAAACAGTGTTCGTCTTATCATTGAGGTTGTCTTGTTAGGAAAATGAGTTAGGAGAAAAAATAACGTGTTTCTACATTAAGTTAGTGTGTCTCTTTTAGATCGGAGTTGAATTAGCCCCCTGGCTCATTCAGCAACAGAGATAATCACGATCTTAGCTCTTTTAGCAAGAAATGCATGGAAAACAGTGTGCGTCTTATCATTGAGGTTGTCTTGTTAGGAAAATGAGTTAGGAGACAAAATAACGGTGTTTCTACATTAAGTTAGTGTGTCTCTTTTAGATCGGAGTTGAATAGCCCCCTAGCTCATTCTGCAACAGAGATAATCACGATCTTAGCTCTTTTAGCAAGAAATGCATGGAAAACAGTGTTCGTCTTATCATTGAGGTTGTCTTTTTAGGAAAATGAGTTAGGAGACAAAATAACGGTGTTTCTACATAAAATTAGTGTGTTTCTTTTAGATCGGAGTTGAATAGCCACCTAGCTCATTCAGCAATAAAGATAATCACGATCTTAGCTCTTTTAGCAAGAAATGCATGGAAAACAGTGTGCATCTTATCATTGAGGTTGTCTTGTTAGGAAAATGAGTTAGGAGACAAAATATCGGTGTTTCTACATTAAGTTAGTGTGTCTCTTTTAGATCGGAGTTGAATTAGCCCCCTAGCTCATTCAGCAACAGAGATAATCACGATCTTAGCTCTTTTAGCAAGAAATGCATGGAAAACAGTGTGCGTCTTATCATTGAGGTTGTCTTGTTAGGAAAATGAGTTAGGAGACAAAATAACAGTGTTTCTACATTAAGTTAGTGTGTCTCTTTTAGATCGGAGTTGAATTAGCCCCCTAGCTCATTCAGCAACAGAGATAATCACGATCTTAGCTCTTTTAGCAAGAAATGCATGGAAAACAGTGTTCGTCTTATCATTGAGGTTGTCTTGTTAGGAAAATGAGTTAGGAGACAAAATAACGGTGTTTCTACATTAGGTTAGTGTGTCTCTTTTAGATCGGAGTTGAATTAGCCCCCTAGCTCATTCAGCAACAGAGATAATCACGATCTTAGCTCTTTTAGCAAGAAATGCATGGAAAACAGTGTTCGTCTTATCATTGAGGTTGTCTTGTTAGGAAAATGAGTTAGGAGACAAAATAACGGTGTTTCTACATTAAGTTAGTGTGTCTCTTTTAGATCGGAGTTGAATAGCCCCCTAGCTCATTCAGCAACAGAGATAATCACGATCTTAGCTCTTTTAGCAAGAAATGCATGGAAAACAGTGTGCGTCTTATCATTGAGGTTGTCTTGTTAGGAAAATGAGTTAGGAGACAAAATAACGGTGTTTCTACATTAAGTTAGTGTGTCTCTTTTAGATCGGAGTTGAATAGCCCCCTAGCTCATTCAGCAACAGAGATAATCACGATCTTAGCTCTTTTAGCAAGAAATGCATGGAAAACAGTGTGCGTCTTATCATTGAGGTTGTCTTGTTAGGAAAATGAGTTAGGAGACACAATAACGGTGTTTCTACATTAAGTTAGTGTGTCTCTTTTAGATCGGAGTTGAATAGCCCCCTAGCTCATTCAGCAACAGAGATAATCACGATCTTAGCTCTTTTAGCAAGAAATGCATGGAAAACAGTGTTCGTCTTATCATTGAGGTTGTCTTGTTAGGAAAATGAGTTAGGAGACAAAATAACAGTGTTTCTACATTAAGTTAGTGTGTCTCTTTTAGATCGGAGTTGAATGAGCCCCCTAGCTCATTCAGCAACAGAGATAATCACGATCTTAGCTCTTTCAGCAAGAAATGCATGGAAAACAGTGTTCGTCTTATCATTGAGGTTGTCTTTTTAGGAAAATGAGTTAGGAGACAAAATAACGGTGTTTCTACATTAAGTTAGTGTGTCTCTTTTAGATCGGAGTTGAATAGCCCCCTAGCTCATTCAGCAACAGAGATAATCACGATCTTAGCTCTTTTAGAAAGAAATGCATGGAAAACAGTGTTCGTCTTATCATTGAGGTTGTCTTGTTAGGAAAATGAGTTAGGAGAAAAAATAACGTGTTTCTACATTAAGTTAGTGTGTCTCTTTTAGATCGGAGTTGAATTAGCCCCCTGGCTCATTCAGCAACAGAGATAATCACGATCTTAGCTCTTTTAGCAAGAAATGCATGGAAAACAGTGTGCGTCTTATCATTGAGGTTGTCTTGTTAGGAAAATGAGTTAGGAGACAAAATAACGGTGTTTCTACATTAAGTTAGTGTGTCTCTTTTAGATCGGAGTTGAATAGCCCCCTAGCTCATTCTGCAACAGAGATAATCACGATCTTAGCTCTTTTAGCAAGAAATGCATGGAAAACAGTGTTCGTCTTATCATTGAGGTTGTCTTTTTAGGAAAATGAGTTAGGAGACAAAATAACGGTGTTTCTACATAAAATTAGTGTGTTTCTTTTAGATCGGAGTTGAATAGCCACCTAGCTCATTCAGCAATAAAGATAATCACGATCTTAGCTCTTTTAGCAAGAAATGCATGGAAAACAGTGTGCATCTTATCATTGAGGTTGTCTTGTTAGGAAAATGAGTTAGGAGACAAAATATCGGTGTTTCTACATTAAGTTAGTGTGTCTCTTTTAGATCGGAGTTGAATTAGCCCCCTAGCTCATTCAGCAACAGAGATAATCACGATCTTAGCTCTTTTAGCAAGAAATGCATGGAAAACAGTGTGCCTCTTATCATTGAGGTTGTCTTGTTAGGAAAATGAGTTAGGAGACAAAATAACAGTGTTTCTACATTAAGTTAGTGTGTCTCTTTTAGATCGGAGTTGAATTAGCCCCCTAGCTCATTCAGCAACAGAGATAATCACGATCTTAGCTCTTTTAGCAAGAAATGCATGGAAAACAGTGTTCGTCTTATCATTGAGGTTGTCTTGTTAGGAAAATGAGTTAGGAGACAAAATAACGGTGTTTCTACATTAGGTTAGTGTGTCTCTTTTAGATCGGAGTTGAATTAGCCCCCTAGCTCATTCAGCAACAGAGATAATCACGATCTTAGCTCTTTTAGCAAGAAATGCATGGAAAACAGTGTTCGTCTTATCATTGAGGTTGTCTTGTTAGGAAAATGAGTTAGGAGACAAAATAACGGTGTTTCTACATTATGTTAGTGTGTCTCTTTTAGATCGGAGTTGAATTAGCCCCCTAGCTCATTCAGCAACAGAGATAATCACGATCTTAGCTCTTTTAGCAAGAAATGCATGGAAAACAGTGTGCGTCTTATCATTGAGGTTGTCTTGTTAGGAAAATGAGTTAGGAGACAAAATAACGGTGTTTCTACATTAAGTTAGTGTGTCTCTTTTAGATCGGATTTGAATTAGCCCCCTAGCTCATTCAGCAACAGAGATAATCACGATCTTAGCTCTTTTAGCAAGAAATGCATGGAAAACAGTGTGCGTCTTATCATTGAGGTTGTCTTGTTAGGAAAATGAGTTAGGAGACAAAATAACGGTGTTTCTACATTAAGTTAGTGTGTCTCTTTTAGATCGGAGTTGAATAGCCCCCTAGCTCATTCAGCAACAGAGATAATCACGATCTTAGCTCTTTTAGAAAGAAATGCATGGAAAACAGTGTTCGTCTTATCATTGAGGTTGTCTTGTTAGGAAAATGAGTTAGGAGAAAAAATAACGTGTTTCTACATTAAGTTAGTGTGTCTCTTTTAGATCGGAGTTGAATAGCCCCCTAGCTCATTCTGCAACAGAGATAATCACGATCTTAGCTCTTTTAGCAAGAAATGCATGGAAAACAGTGTTCGTCTTATCATTGAGGTTGTCTTTTTAGGAAAATGAGTTAGGAGACAAAATAACGGTGTTTCTACATAAAATTAGTGTGTTTCTTTTAGATCGGAGTTGAATAGCCACCTAGCTCATTCAGCAATAAAGATAATCACGATCGTAGCTCTTTTAGCAAGAAATGCATGGAAAACAGTGTGCATCTTATCATTGAGGTTGTCTTGTTAGGAAAATAAGTTAGGAGACAAAATATCGGTGTTTCTACATTAAGTTAGTGTGTCTCTTTTAGATCGGAGTTGAATTAGCCCCCTAGCTCATTCAGCAACAGAGATAATCACGATCTTAGCTCTTTTAGCAAGAAATGCATGGAAAACAGTGTGCGTCTTATCATTGAGGTTGTCGTGTTAGGAAAATGAGTTAGAAGACAAAATAACGGTGTTTCTACATAAAGTTAGCGTGTTTCTTTTAGATCGGAGTTGAATAGCCACCTAGCTCATTCAGCAATAAAGATAATCATGATCTTAGCTCTTTTTGCAAGAAATGCATGGAAAACAGTGTGCGTCTTATCATTGAGGTTGTCTTGTTAGGAAAATGATTTAGGAGACAAAATAACGGTGTTTCTACATTAAGTTAGTGTGTCTCTTTTAGATCGGAGTTGAATAGCCCCCTAGCTCATTCAGCAACAGATATAATCACGATCTTAGCTCTTTTAGCAAGAAATGCATGGAAAACAGTGTTCGTCTTATCATTGAGGTTGTCTTGTTAGGAAAATGAGTTAGGAGAAAAAATAACGTGTTTCTACATTAAGTTAGTGTGTCTCTTTTAGATCGGAGTTGAATTAGCCCCCTGGCTCATTCAGCAACAGAGATAATCACGATCTTAGCTCTTTTAGCAAGAAATGCATGGAAAAAAGTGTGCGTCTTATCATTGAGGTTATCTTGTTAGGAAAATGAGTTAGGAGACAAAATAACGGTGTTTCTACATTAAGTTAGTGTGTCTCTTTTAGATCGGAGTTGAATAGCCCCCTAGCTCATTCTGCAACAGAGATAATCACGATCTTAGCTCTTTTAGCAAGAAATGCATGGAAAACAGTGTTCGTCTTATCATTGAGGTTGTCTTTTTAGGAAAATGAGTTAGGAGACAAAATAACGGTGTTTCTACATAAAATTAGTGTGTTTCTTTTAGATCGGAGTTGAATAGCCACCTAGCTCATTCAGCAATAAAGATAATCACGATCTTAGCTCTTTTAGCAAGAAATGCATGGAAAACAGTGTGCATCTTATCATTGAGGTTGTCTTGTTAGGAAAATGAGTTAGGAGACAAAATATCGGTGTTTCTACATTAAGTTAGTGTGTCTCTTTTAGATCGGAGTTGAATTAGCCCCCTAGCTCATTCAGCAACAGAGATAATCACGATCTTAGCTCTTTTAGCAAGAAATGCATGGAAAACAGTGTGCGTCTCATCATTGAGGTTGTCTTGTTAGGAAAATGAGTTAGGAGACAAAATAACAGTGTTTCTACATTAAGTTAGTGTGTCTCTTTTAGATCGGAGTTGAATTAGCCCCCTAGCTCATTCAGCAACAGAGATAATCACGATCTTAGCTCTTTTAGCAAGAAATGCATGGAAAACAGTGTTCGTCTTATCATTGAGGTTGTCTTGTTAGGAAAATTAGTTAGGAGACAAAATAACGGTGTTTCTACATTATGTTAGTGTGTCTCTTTTAGATCGGAGTTGAATTAGCCCCCTAGCTCATTCAGCAACAGAGATAATCACGATCTTAGCTCTTTTAGCAAGAAATGCATGGAAAACAGTGTGCGTCTTATCATTGAGGTTGTCTTGTTAGGAAAATGAGTTAGGAGACAAAATAACGGTGTTTCTACATTAAGTTAGTGTGTCTCTTTTAGATCGGATTTGAATTAGCCCCCTAGCTCATTCAGCAACAGAGATAATCACGATCTTAGCTCTTTTAGCAAGAAATGCATGGAAAACAGTGTGCGTCTTATCATTGAGGTTGTCTTGTTAGGAAAATGAGTTAGGAGACAAAATAACGGTGTTTCTACATTAAGTTAGTGTGTCTCTTTTAGATCGGAGTTGAATAGCCCCCTAGCTCATTCAGCAACAGAGATAATCACGATCTTAGCTCTTTTAGCAAGAAATGCATGGAAAACAGTGTTCGTCTTATCATTGAGGTTGTCTTGTTAGGAAAATGAGTTAGGAGAAAAAATAACGTGTTTCTACATTAAGTTAGTGTGTCTCTTTTAGATCGGAGTTGAATAGCCCCCTAGCTCATTCTGCAACAGAGATAATCACGATCTTAGCTCTTTTAGCAAGAAATGCATGGAAAACAGTGTTCGTCTTATCATTGAGGTTGTCTTGTTAGGAAAATTAGTTAGGAGACAAAATAACGGTGTTTCTACATTAGGTTAGTGTGTCTCTTTTAGATCGGAGTTGAATTAGCCCCCTAGCTCATTCAGCAACAGAGATAATCACAATCTTAGCTCTTTTAGCAAGAAATGCATGGAAAACAGTGTGCGTCTTATCATTGAGGTTGTCTTGTTAGGAAAATGAGTTAGGAGACAAAATAACGGTGTTTCTACATTAAGTTAGTGTGTCTCTTTTAGATCGGAGTTGAATAGCCCCCTAGCTCATTCTGCAACAGAGATAATCACGATCTTAGCTCTTTTAGCAAGAAATGCATGGAAAACAGTGTTCGTCCTATCATTGAGGTTGTCTTTTTAGGAAAATGAGTTAGGAGACAAAATAACGGTGTTTCTACATAAAATTAGTGTGTTTCTTTTAGATCGGAGTTGAATAGCCACCTAGCTCATTCAGCAATAAAGATAATCACGATCTTAGCTCTTTTAGCAAGAAATGCATGGAAAACAGTGTGCATCTTATCATTGAGGTTGTCTTGTTAGGAAAATGAGTTAGGAGACAAAATATCGGTGTTTCTACATTAAGTTAGTGTGTCTCTTTTAGATCGGAGTTGAATTAGCCCCCTAGCTCATTCAGCAACAGAGATAATCACGATCTTAGCTCTTTTAGCAAGAAATGCATGGAAAACAGTGTGCGTCTTATCATTGAGGTTGTCTTGTTAGGAAAATGAGTTAGGAGACAAAATAACAGTGTTTCTACATTAAGTTAGTGTGTCTCTTTTAGATCGGAGTTGAATTAGCCCCCTAGCTCATTCAGCAACAGAGATAATCACGATCTTAGCTCTTTTAGCAAGAAATGCATGGAAAACAGTGTTCGTCTTATCATTGAGGTTGTCTTGTTAGGAAAATGAGTTAGGAGACAAAATAACGGTCTTTCTACATTAGGTTAGTGTGTCTCTTTTAGATCGGAGTTGAATTAGCCCCCTAGCTCATTCAGCAACAGAGATAATCACGATCTTAGCTCTTTTAGCAAGAAATGCATGGAAAACAGTGTTCGTCTTATCATTGAGGTTGTCTTGTTAGGAAAATGAGTTAGGAGACAAAATAACGGTGTTTCTACATTATGTTAGTGTGTCTCTTTTAGATCGGAGTTGAATTAGCCCCCTAGCTCATTCAGCAACAGAGATAATCACGATCTTAGCTCTTTTAGCAAGAAATGCATGGAAAACAGTGTGCGTCTTATCATTGAGGTTGTCTTGTTAGGAAAATGAGTTAGGAGACAAAATAACGGTGTTTCTACATTAAGTTAGTGTGTCTCTTTTAGATCGGATTTGAATTAGCCCCCTAGCTCATTCAGCAACAGAGATAATCACGATCTTAGCTCTTTTAGCAAGATATGCATGGAAAACAGTGTGCGTCTTATCATTGAGGTTGTCTTGTTAGGAAAATGAGTTAGGAGACAAAATAACGGTGTTTCTACATTAAGTTAGTGTGTCTCTTTTAGATCGGAGTTGAATAGCCCCCTAGCTCATTCAGCAACAGAGATAATCACGATCTTAGCTCTTTTAGAAAGAAATGCATGGAAAACAGTGTTCGTCTTATCATTGAGGTTGTCTTGTTAGGAAAATGAGTTAGGAGAAAAAATAACGTGTTTCTACATTAAGTTAGTGTGTCTCTTTTAGATCGGAGTTGAATAGCCCCCTAGCTCATTCTGCAACAGAGATAATCACGATCTTAGCTCTTTTAGCAAGAAATGCATGGAAAACAGTGTTCGTCTTATCATTGAGGTTGTCTTTTTAGGAAAATGAGTTAGGAGACAAAATAACGGTGTTTCTACATAAAATTAGTGTGTTTCTTTTAGATCGGAGTTGAATAGCCACCTAGCTCATTCAGCAATAAAGATAATCACGATCGTAGCTCTTTTAGCAAGAAATGCATGGAAAACAGTGTGCATCTTATCATTGAGGTTGTCTTGTTAGGAAAATAAGTTAGGAGACAAAATATCGGTGTTTCTACATTAAGTTAGTGTGTCTCTTTTAGATCGGAGTTGAATTAGCCCCCTAGCTCATTCAGCAACAGAGATAATCACGATCTTAGCTCTTTTAGCAAGAAATGCATGGAAAACAGTGTGCGTCTTATCATTGAGGTTGTCGTGTTAGGAAAATGAGTTAGAAGACAAAATAACGGTGTTTCTACATAAAGTTAGCGTGTTTCTTTTAGATCGGAGTTGAATAGCCACCTAGCTCATTCAGCAATAAAGATAATCATGATCTTAGCTCTTTTTGCAAGAAATGCATGGAAAACAGTGTGCGTCTTATCATTGAGGTTGTCTTGTTAGGAAAATGATTTAGGAGACAAAATAACGGTGTTTCTACATTAAGTTAGTGTGTCTCTTTTAGATCGGAGTTGAATAGCCCCCTAGCTCATTCAGCAACAGATATAATCACGATCTTAGCTCTTTTAGCAAGAAATGCATGGAAAACAGTGTTCGTCTTATCATTGAGGTTGTCTTGTTAGGAAAATGAGTTAGGAGAAAAAATAACGTGTTTCTACATTAAGTTAGTGTGTCTCTTTTAGATCGGAGTTGAATTAGCCCCCTGGCTCATTCAGCAACAGAGATAATCACGATCTTAGCTCTTTTAGCAAGAAATGCATGGAAAAAAGTGTGCGTCTTATCATTGAGGTTGTCTTGTTAGGAAAATGAGTTAGGAGACAAAATAACGGTGTTTCTACATTAAGTTAGTGTGTCTCTTTTAGATCGGAGTTGAATAGCCCCCTAGCTCATTCTGCAACAGAGATAATCACGATCTTAGCTCTTTTAGCAAGAAATGCATGGAAAACAGTGTTCGTCTTATCATTGAGGTTGTCTTTTTAGGAAAATGAGTTAGGAGACAAAATAACGGTGTTTCTACATAAAATTAGTGTGTTTCCTTTAGATCGGAGTTGAATAGCCACCTAGCTCATTCAGCAATAAAGATAATCACGATCTTAGCTCTTTTAGCAAGAAATGCATGGAAAACAGTGTGCATCTTATCATTGAGGTTGTCTTGTTAGGAAAATGAGTTAGGAGACAAAATATCGGTGTTTCTACATTAAGTTAGTGTGTCTCTTTTAGATCGGAGTTGAATTAGCCCCCTAGCTCATTCAGCAACAGAGATAATCACGATCTTAGCTCTTTTAGCAAGAAATGCATGGAAAACAGTGTGCGTCTTATCATTGAGGTTGTCTTGTTAGGAAAATGAGTTAGGAGACAAAATAACAGTGTTTCTACATTAAGTTAGTGTGTCTCTTTTAGATCGGAGTTGAATTAGCCCCCTAGCTCATTCAGCAACAGAGATAATCACGATCTTAGCTCTTTTAGCAAGAAATGCATGGAAAACAGTGTTCGTCTTATCATTGAGGTTGTCTTGTTAGGAAAATTAGTTAGGAGACAAAATAACGGTGTTTCTACATTAGGTTAGTGTGTCTCTTTTAGATCGGAGTTGAATTAGCCCCCTAGCTCATTCAGCAACAGAGATAATCACGATCTTAGCTCTTTTAGCAAGAAATGCATGGAAAACAGTGTTCGTCTTATCATTGAGGTTGTCTTGTTAGGAAAATGAGTTAGGAGACAAAATAACGGTGTTTCTACATTATGTTAGTGTGTCTCTTTTAGATCGGAGTTGAATTAGCCCCCTAGCTCATTCAGCAACAGAGATAATCACGATCTTAGCTCTTTTAGCAAGAAATGCATGGAAAACAGTGTGCGTCTTATCATTGAGGTTGTCTTGTTAGGAAAATGAGTTAGGAGACAAAATAACGGTGTTTCTACATTAAGTTAGTGTGTCTCTTTTAGATCGGATTTGAATTAGCCCCCTAGCTCATTCAGCAACAGAGATAATCACGATCTTAGCTCTTTTAGCAAGAAATGCATGGAAAACAGTGTGCGTCTTATCATTGAGGTTGTCTTGTTAGGAAAATGAGTTAGGAGACAAAATAACGGTGTTTCTACATTAAGTTAGTGTGTCTCTTTTAGATCGGAGTTGAATAGCCCCCTAGCTCATTCAGCAACAGAGATAATCACGATCTTAGCTCTTTTAGAAAGAAATGCATGGAAAACAGTGTTCGTCTTATCATTGAGGTTGTCTTGTTAGGAAAATGAGTTAGGAGAAAAAATAACGTGTTTCTACATTAAGTTAGTGTGTCTCTTTTAGATCGGAGTTGAATAGCCCCCTAGCTCATTCTGCAACAGAGATAATCACGATCTTAGCTCTTTTAGCAAGAAATGCATGGAAAACAGTGTTCGTCTTATCATTGAGGTTGTCTTTTTAGGAAAATGAGTTAGGAGACAAAATAACGGTGTTTCTACATAAAATTAGTGTGTTTTTTTTAGATCGGAGTTGAATAGCCACCTAGCTCATTCAGCAATAAAGATAATCACGATCTTAGCTCTTTTAGCAAGAAATGCATGGAAAACAGTGTGCATCTTATCATTGAGGTTGTCTTGTTAGGAAAATGAGTTAGGAGACAAAATATCGGTGTTTCTACATTAAGTTAGTGTGTCTCTTTTAGATCGGAGTTGAATTAGCCCCCTAGCTCATTCAGCAACAGAGATAATCACGATCTTAGCTCTTTTAGCAAGAAATGCATGGAAAACAGTGTGCGTCTTATCATTGAGGTTGTCTTGTTAGGAAAATGAGTTAGGAGACAAAATAACAGTGTTTCTACATTAAGTTAGTGTGTCTCTTTTAGATCGGAGTTGAATTAGCCCCCTAGCTCATTCAGCAACAGAGATAATCACGATCTTAGCTCTTTTAGCAAGAAATGCATGGAAAACAGTGTTCGTCTTATCATTGAGGTTGTCTTGTTAGGAAAATTAGTTAGGAGACAAAATAACGGTGTTTCTACATTAGGTTAGTGTGTCTCTTTTAGATCGGAGTTGAATTAGCCCCCTAGCTCATTCAGCAACAGAGATAATCACGATCTTAGCTCTTTTAGCAAGAAATGCATGGAAAACAGTGTTCGTCTTATCATTGAGGTTGTCTTGTTAGGAAAATGAGTTAGGAGACAAAATAATGGTGTTTCTACATTATGTTAGTGTGTCTCTTTTAGATCGGAGTTGAATTAGCCCCCTAGCTCATTCAGCAACAGAGATAATCACGATCTTAGCTCTTTTAGCAAGAAATGCATGGAAAACAGTGTGCGTCTTATCATTGAGGTTGTCTTGTTAGGAAAATGAGTTAGGAGACAAAATAACGGTGTTTCTACATTAAGTTAGTGTGTCTCTTTTAGATCGGATTTGAATTAGCCCCCTAGCTCATTCAGCAACAGAGATAATCACGATCTTAGCTCTTTTAGCAAGAAATGCATGGAAAACAGTGTGCGTCTTATCATTGAGGTTGTCTTGTTAGGAAAATGAGTTAGGAGACAAAATAACGGTGTTTCTACATTAAGTTAGTGTGTCTCTTTTAGATCGGAGTTGAATAGCCCCCTAGCTCATTCAGCAACAGAGATAATCACGATCTTAGCTCTTTTAGAAAGAAATGCATGGAAAACAGTGTTCGTCTTATCATTGAGGTTGTCTTGTTAGGAAAATGAGTTAGGAGAAAAAATAACGTGTTTCTACATTAAGTTAGTGTGTCTCTTTTAGATCGGAGTTGAATAGCCCCCTAGCTCATTCTGCAACAGAGATAATCACGATCTTAGCTCTTTTAGCAAGAAATGCATGGAAAACAGTGTTCGTCTTATCATTGAGGTTGTCTTTTTAGGAAAATGAGTTAGGAGACAAAATAACGGTGTTTCTACATAAAATTAGTGTGTTTCTTTTAGATCGGAGTTGAATAGCCACCTAGCTCATTCAGCAATAAAGATAATCACGATCTTAGCTCTTTTAGCAAGAAATGCATGGAAAACAGTGTGCATCTTATCATTGAGGTTGTCTTGTTAGGAAAATAAGTTAGGAGACAAAATATCGGTGTTTCTACATTAAGTTAGTGTGTCTCTTTTAGATCGGAGTTGAATTAGCCCCCTAGCTCATTCAGCAACAGAGATAATCACGATCTTAGCTCTTTTAGCAAGAAATGCATGGAAAACAGTGTGCGTCTTATCATTGAGGTTGTCGTGTTAGGAAAATGAGTTAGAAGACAAAATAACGGTGTTTCTACATAAAGTTAGCGCGTTTCTTTTAGATCGGAGTTGAATAGCCACCTAGCTCATTCAGCAATAAAGATAATCATGATCTTAGCTCTTTTTGCAAGAAATGCATGGAAAACAGTGTGCGTCTTATCATTGAGGTTGTCTTGTTAGGAAAATGATTTAGGAGACAAATAACGGTGTTTCTACATTAAGTTAGTGTGTCTCTTTTAGATCGGAGTTGAATAGCCCCCTAGCTCATTCAGCAACAGATATAATCACGATCTTAGCTCTTTTAGCAAGAAATGCATGGAAAACAGTGTTCGTCTTATCATTGAGGTTGTCTTGTTAGGAAAATGAGTTAGGAGACAAAATAACGGTGTTTCTACATTAAGTTAGTGTGTCTCTTTTAGATCGGAGTTGAATAGCCCCCTAGCTCATTCAGCAACAGAGATAATCACGATCTTAGCTCTTTTAGCAAGAAATGCATGGAAAACAGTGTTCGTCTTATCATTGAGGTTGTCTTGTTAGGAAAATGAGTTAGGAGACACAATAACGGTGTTTCTACATTAAGCTAGTGTGTCTCTTTTAGATCGGAGTTGAATAGCCCCCTGGCTCATTCAGCAATAAAGATAATCACGATCTTAGCTCTTTTAGCAAGAAATGCATGGAAAACAGTGTGCGTCTTATCATTGAGGTTGTCTTGTTAGGAAAATGAGTTAGGAGACAAAATAACGGTGTTTCTACATTAAGTTAGTGTGTCTCTTTTAGATCGGAGTTGAATTAGCCCCCTAGCTCATTCAGCAACAGAGATAATCACGATCTTAGCACTTTTAGCAAGAAATGCATGGAAAACAGTGTTCGTCTTATCATTGAGGTTGTCTTGTTAGGAAAATGAGTTAGGAGACAAAATAATGGTGTTTCTACATTATGTTAGTGTGTCTCTTTTAGATCGGAATTGAATTAGCCCCCTAGCTCATTCAGCAACAGAGATAATCACGATCTAAGCTCTTTTAGCAAGAAATGCATGGAAAACAGTGTGCGTCTTATCATTGAGGTTGTCTTGTTAGGAAAATGAGTTAGGAGACAAAATAACGGTGTTTCTACATTAAGTTAGTGTGTCTCTTTTAGATCGGATTTGAATTAGCCCCCTAGCTCATTCAGCAACAGAGATAATCACGATCTTAGCTCTTTTAGCAAGAAATGCATGGAAAACAGTGTGCGTCTTATCATTGAGGTTGTCTTGTTAGGAAAATGAGTTAGGAGACAAAATAACGGTGTTTCTACATTAAGTTAGTGTGTCTCTTTTAGATCGGATTTGAATTAGCCCCCTAGCTCATTCAGCAACAGAGATAATCACGATCTTAGCTCTTTTAGCAAGAAATGCATGGAAAACAGTGTGCGTCTTATCATTGAGTTTGTCTTGTTAGGAAAATGAGTTAGGAGACAAAATAACGGTGTTTCTACATTAAGTTAGTGTGTCTCTTTTAGATCGGAGTTGAATTAGCCCCCTAGCTCATTCAGCAACAGAGATAATCACGATCTTAGCTCTTTTAGCAAGAAATGCATGTAAAACAGTGTTCGTCTTATCATTGAGGTTGTCTTGTTAGGAAAATGAGTTAGGAGACAAAATAACGGTGTTTCTACATTAAGTTAGTGTGTCTCTTTTAAATCGGAGCTGAATAGCCCCCTAGCTCATTCAGCAACAGAGATAATCACGATCTTAGCTCTTTTAGCAAGAAATGCATGGAAAACAGTGTGCGTCTTATCATTGAGGTTGTCTTGTTAGGAAAATGAGTTAGGAGACAAAATAACGGTGTTTCTACATTAAGTTAGTGTGTCTCTTTTAGATCGGAGTTGAATAGCCCCCTAGCTCATTCAGCAACAGAGATAATCACGATCTTAGCTCTTTTAGCAAGAAATGCATGGAAAACAGTGTGCGTCTTATCATTGAGGTTGTCTTGTTAGGAAAATGAGTTAGGAGACAAAGTAACGGTGTTCCTACATGAAGTTAGTGAGTCTCTCTTAGATTAGAGTTGAATAGCCTCCTAGCTCATTCAGCAACAGAGATAATCACGATCTTAGCTCTTTTAGCAAGAAATGCATGGAAAACAGTGTGCGTCTTATCATTGAGGTTGTCTTGTTAGGAAAATGAGTTAGGAGACAAAATACCGGTGTTTCTACATGAAGTTAGTGTGTCTCTTTTAGATCGGAGTTGAATAGCCTCCTAGCTCATTCTGCAACAGAGATAATCACGATCTTAGCTCTTTTAGCAAGAAATGCATGGAAAACAGTGTTCCTCTTATCATTGAGGTTGCCTTATTAGGAAAATGAGTTAGGAGACAAAATAACGGTGTTTCTACATTAAGTTAGTGTGTCTCTTTTAGATTGGAGTTGAATTAGCCCCCTAGCTCATTCAGCAACAGAGATAATCACGATCTTAGCTCTTTTCGCAAGAAATGCATGTAAAACAGTGTGCGTCTTATCATTGAGGTTGTCTTGTTAGGAAAATGAGTTAGGAGACAAAGTAACGGTGTTCCTACATGAAAATAGTGAGTCTCTCTTAGATTAGAGTTGAATAACCTCCTAGCTCATTCAGCAACAGAGATAATCACGATCTTAGCTCTTTTAGCAAGAAATGCATGGAAAACAGTGTTCGTCTTATCATTGAGGTTGTCTTGTTAGGAAAATGAGTTAGGAGACACAATAACGGTGTTTCTACATTAAGCTAGTGTGTCTCTTTTAGATCGGAGTTGAATAGCCCCCTGGCTCATTCAGCAATAAAGATAATCACGATCTTAGCTCTTTTAGCAAGAAATGCATGGAAAACAGTGTGCGTCTTATCATTGAGGTTGTCTTGTTAGGAAAATGAGTTAGGAGACAAAATAACGGTGTTTCTACATTAAGTTAGTGTGTCTCTTTTAGATCGGAGTTGAATTAGCCCCCTAGCTCATTCAGCAACAGAGATAATCACGATCTTAGCTCTTTTAGCAAGAAATGCATGGAAAACAGTGTTCGTCTTATCATTGAGGTTGTCTTGTTAGGAAAATTAGTTAGGAGACAAAATAACGGTGTTTCTAAATTAAGTTAGTGTGTCTCTTTTAGATCGGAGTTGAATTAGCCCCCTAGCTCATTCAGCAACAGAGATAATCACGATCTTAGCACTTTTAGCAAGAAATGCATGGAAAACAGTGTTCGTCTTATCATTGAGGTTGTCTTGTTAGGAAAATGAGTTAGGAGACAAAGTAACGGTGTTCCTACATGAAGTTAGTGAGTCTCTCTTAGATTAGAGTTGAATAGCCTCCTAGCTCATTCAGCAACAGAGATAATCACGATCTTAGCTCTTTTAGCAAGAAATGCATGGAAAACAGTGTTCCTCTTATCATTGAGGTTGCCTTATTAGGAAAATGAGTTAGGAGACAAAATAACGGTGTTTCTACATTAAGTTAGTGTTTCTCTTTTAAATCGGAGTTGAATAGCCCCCTAGCTCATTCAGCAACAGAGATAATCACGATCTTAGCTCTTTTAGCAAGAAATGCATGGAAAACAGTGTTCGTCTTATCATTGAGGTTGTCTTGTTAGGAAAATTAGTTAGGAGACACAATAACGGTGTTTCTACATTAAGCTAGTGTGTCTCTTTTAGATCGGAGTTGAATAGCCCCCTGGCTCATTCAGCAATAAAGATAATCACTATCTTAGCTCTTTTAGCAAGAAATGCATGGAAAACAGTGTGCGTCTTATCATTGAGGTTGTCTTGTTAGGAAAATGAGTTAGGAGACAAAATAACGGTGTTTCTACATTAAGTTAGTGTGTCTCTTTTAGATCGGAGTTGATTTAGCCCCCTAGCTCATTCAGCAACAGAGATAATCACGATCTTAGCTCTTTTAGCAAGAAATGCATGGAAAACAGTGTGCGTCTTATCATTGAGGTTGTCTTGTTAGGAAAATGAGTTAGGAGACAAAATACCGGTGTTTCTACATTAAGTTAGTGTGTCTCTTTTAGATCGGAGTTGAATAGCCTCCTAGCTCATTCTGCAACAGAGATAATCACGATCTTAGCTCTTTTAGCAAGAAATGCATGGAAAACAGTGTTCCTCTTATCATTGAGGTTGCCTTATTAGGAAAATGAGTTAGGAGACAAAATAACGGTGTTTCTACATTAAGTTAGTGTGTCTCTTTTAGATCGGAGTTGAATAGCCCCCTAGCTCATTCTGCAACAGAGATAATCACGATCTTAGCTCTTTTAGCAAGAAATGCATGGAAAACAGTGTTCGTCTTATCATTGAGGTTGTCTTTTTAGGAAAATGAGTTAGGAGACAAAATAACGGTGTTTCTACATAAAATTAGTGTGTTTCTTTTAGATCGGAGTTGAATAGCCACCTAGCTCATTCAGCAATAAAGATAATCACGATCTTAGCTCTTTTAGCAAGAAATGCATGGAAAACAGTGTGCATCTTATCATTGAGGTTGTCTTGTTAGGAAAATAAGTTAGGAGACAAAATATCGGTGTTTCTACATTAAGTTAGTGTGTCTCTTTTAGATCGGAGTTGAATTAGCCCCCTAGCTCATTCAGCAACAGAGATAATCACGATCTTAGCTCTTTTAGCAAGAAATGCATGGAAAACAGTGTGCGTCTTATCATTGAGGTTGTCGTGTTAGGAAAATGAGTTAGAAGACATAATAACGGTGTTTCTACATTAAGTTAGTGTGTCTCTTTTAGATCGGAGTTGAATTAGCCCCCTAGCTCATTCAGCAACAGAGATAATCACGATCTTAGCTCTTTTAGCAAGAAATGCATGGAAAACAGTGTTCGTCTTATCATTGAGGTTGTCTTGTTAGGAAAATTAGTTAGGAGACAAAATAACGGTGTTTCTACATTAAGTTAGTGTGTCTCTTTTAGATCGGAGTTGAATTAGCCCCCTAGCTCATTCAGGAACAGAGATAATCACGATCTTAGCACTTTTAGCAAGAAATGCATGGAAAACAGTGTTCGTCTTATCATTGAGGTTGTCTTGTTAGGAAAATGAGTTAGGAGACAAAATAACGGTGTTTCTACATTATGTTAGTGTGTCTCTTTTAGATCGGAATTGAATTAGCCCCCTAGCTCATTCAGCAACAGAGATAATCACGATCTAAGCTCTTTTAGCAAGAAATGCATGGAAAACAGTGTGCGTCTTATCATTGAGGTTGTCTTGTTAGGAAAATGAGTTAGGAGACAAAATAACGGTGTTTCTACATTAAGTTAGTGTGTCTCTTTTAGATCGGATTTGAATTAGCCCCCTAGCTCATTCAGCAACAGAGATAATCACGATCTTAGCTCTTTTAGCAAGAAATGCATGGAAAACAGTGTGCGTCTTATCATTGAGGTTGTCTTGTTAGGAAAATGAGTTAGGAGACAAAATAACGGTGTTTCTACATTAAGTTAGTGTGTCTCTTTTAGATCGGAGTTGAATAGCCCCCTAGCTCATTCAGCAACAGAGATAATCACGATCTTAGCTCTTTTAGCAAGAAATGCATGGAAAACAGTGTGCGTCTTATCATTGAGGTTGTCTTGTTAGGAAAATGAGTTAGGAGACAAAATAACGGCGTTTCTACATTAAGTTAGTGTGTCTCTTTTAGATCGGTGTTGAATTAGCCCCCTAGCTCATTCTGCAACAGAGATTATCACGATCTTAGCTCTTTTAGCAAGAAATGCATGGAAAACAGTGTTCGTCTTATCATTGAGGTTGTCTTTTTAGGAAAATGAGTTAGGAGACAAAATAACGGTGTTTCTACATAAAATTAGTGTGCTTCTTTTAGATCGGAGTTGAATAGCCACCTAGCTCATTCAGCAATAAAGATAATCACGATCTTAGCTCTTTTAGCAAGAAATGCATGGAAAACAGTGTGCATCTTATCATTGAGGTTGTCTTGTTAGGAAAATGAGTTAGGAGACAAAATATCGGTGTTTCTACATTAAGTTAGTGTGTCTCTTTTAGATCGGAGTTGAATTAGCCCCCTAGCTCATTCAGCAACAGAGATAATCACGATCTTAGCTCTTTTAGCAAGAAATGCATGGAAAACAGTGTGCGTCTTATCATTGAGGTTGTCTTGTTAGGAAAATGAGTTAGGAGACAAAATAACAGTGTTTCTACATTAAGTTAGTGTGTCTCTTTTAGATCGGAGTTGAATTAGCCCCCTAGCTAATTCAGCAACAGAGATAATCACGATCTTAGCTCTTTTAGCAAGAAATGCATGGAAAACAGTGTGCGTCTTATCATTGAGGTTGTCTTGTTAGGAAAATGAGTTAGGAGACAAAATAACGGTGTTTCTACATTAAGTTAGTGTGTCTCTTTTAGATCGGATTTGAATTAGCCCCCTAGCTCATTCAGCAACAGAGATAATCACGATCTTAGCTCTTTTAGCAAGAAATGCATGGAAAACAGTGTGCGTCTTATCATTGAGGTTGTCTTGTTAGGAAAATAAGTTAGGAGACAAAATAACGGTGTTTCTACATTAAGTTAGTGTGTCTCTTTTAGATCGGAGTTGAATAGCCCCCTAGCTCATTCTGCAACAGAGATAATCACGATCTTAGCTCTTTTAGCAAGAAATGCATGGAAAACAGTGTTCGTCTTATCATTGAGGTTGTCTTTTTAGGAAAATGAGTTAGGAGACAAAATAACGGTGTTTCTACATAAAATTAGTGTGTTTCTTTTAGATCGGAGTTGAATAGCCACCTAGCTCATTCAGCAATAAAGATAATCACGATCTTAGCTCTTTTAGCAAGAAATGCATGGAAAACAGTGTGCATCTTATCATTGAGGTTGTCTTGTTAGGAAAATAAGTTAGGAGACAAAATATCGGTGTTTCTACATTAAGTTAGTGTGTCTCTTTTAGATCGGAGTTGAATTAGCCCCCTAGCTCATTCAGCAACAGAGATAATCACGATCTTAGCTCTTTTAGCAAGAAATGCATGGAAAACAGTGTGCGTCTTATCATTGAGGTTGTCGTGTTAGGAAAATGAGTTAGAAGACATAATAACGGTGTTTCTACATTAAGTTAGTGTGTCTCTTTTAGATCGGAGTTGAATTAGCCCCCTAGCTCATTCAGCAACAGAGATAATCACGATCTTAGCTCTTTTAGCAAGAAATGCATGGAAAACAGTGTTCGTCTTATCATTGAGGTTGTCTTGTTAGGAAAATTAGTTAGGAGACAAAATAACGGTGTTTCTACATTAAGTTAGTGTGTCTCTTTTAGATCGGAGTTGAATTAGCCCCCTAGCTCATTCAGCAACAGAGATAATCACGATCTTAGCACTTTTAGCAAGAAATGCATGGAAAACAGTGTTCGTCTTATCATTGAGGTTGTCTTGTTAGGAAAATGAGTTAGGAGACAAAATAACGGTGTTTCTACATTATGTTAGTGTGTCTCTTTTAGATCGGAATTGAATTAGCCCCCTAGCTCATTCAGCAACAGAGATAATCACGATCTAAGCTCTTTTAGCAAGAAATGCATGGAAAACAGTGTGCGTCTTATCATTGAGGTTGTCTTGTTAGGAAAATGAGTTAGGAGACAAAATAACGGTGTTTCTACATTAAGTTAGTGTGTCTCTTTTAGATCGGATTTGAATTAGCCCCCTAGCTCATTCAGCAACAGAGATAATCACGATCTTAGCTCTTTTAGCAAGAAATGCATGGAAAACAGTGTGCGTCTTATCATTGAGGTTGTCTTGTTAGGAAAATGAGTTAGGAGACAAAATAACGGTGTTTCTACATTAAGTTAGTGTGTCTCTTTTAGATCGGATTTGAATTAGCCCCCTAGCTCATTCAGCAACAGAGATAATCACGATCTTAGCTCTTTTAGCAAGAAATGCATGGAAAACAGTGTGCGTCTTATCATTGAGGTTGTCTTGTTAGGAAAATGAGTTAGGAGACAAAATAACGGTGTTTCTACATTAAGTTAGTGTGTCTCTTTTAGATCGGAGTTGAATTAGCCCCCTAGCTCATTCAGCAACAGAGATAATCACGATCTTAGCTCTTTTAGCAAGAAATGCATGGAAAACAGTGTTCGTCTTATCATTGAGGTTGTCTTGTTAGGAAAATGAGTTAGGAGACAAAATAACGGTGTTTCTACATTAAGTTAGTGTGTCTCTTTTAAATCGGAGTTGAATAGCCCCCTAGCTCATTCAGCAACAGAGATAATCACGATCTTAGCTCTTTTAGCAAGAAATGCATGGAAAACAGTGTGCGTCTTATCATTGAGGTTGTCTTGTTAGGAAAATGAGTTAGGAGACAAAGTAACGGTGTTCCTACATGAAGTTAGTGAGTCTCTCTTAGATTAGAGTTGAATAGCCTCCTAGCTCATTCAGCAACAGAGATAATCACGATCTTAGCTCTTTTAGGAAGAAATGCATGGAAAACAGTGTGCGTCTTATCATTGAGGTTGTCTTGTTAGGAAAATGAGTTAGGAGACAAAATAACGGTGTTTCTACATTAAGTTAGTGTGTCTCTTTTAGATCGGAGTTGAATAGCCTCCTAGCTCATTCTGCAACAGAGATAATCACGATCTTAGCTCTTTTAGCAAGAAATGCATGGAAAACAGTGTTCCTCTTATCATTGAGGTTGCCTTATTAGGAAAATGAGTTAGGAGACAAAATAACGGTGTTTCTACATTAAGTTAGTGTGTCTCTTTTAGATTGGAGTTGAATTAGCCCCCTAGCTCATTCAGCAACAGAGATAATCACGATCTTAGCTCTTTTAGCAAGAAATGCATGGAAAACAGTGTGCGTCTTATCATTGAGGTTGTCTTGTTAGGAAAATGAGTTAGGAGACAAAGTAACGGTGTTCCTACATGAAGTTAGTGAGTCTCTCTTAGATCGGAGTTGAATAACCTCCTAGCTCATTCAGCAACAGAGATAATCACGATCTTAGCTCTTTTAGCAAGAAATGCATGGAAAACAGTGTGCATCTTATCATTGAGGTTGTCTTGTTAGGAAAATGAGTTAGGAGACAAAATAACGGTGTTTCTACATTAAGTTAGTGTGTCTCTTTTAGATCGGAGTTGAATTAGCCCCCTAGCTCATTCAGCAACAGAGATAATCACGATCTTAGCTCTTTTAGCAAGAAATGCATGGAAAACAGTGTGCGTCTTATCATTGAGGTTGTCTTGTTAGGAAAATTAGTTAGGAGACAAAATAACGGTGTTTCTAAATTAAGTTAGTGTGTCTCTTTTAGATCGGAGTTGAATTAGCCCCCTAGCTCATTCAGCAACAGAGATAATCACGATCTTAGCACTTTTAGCAAGAAATGCATGGAAAACAGTGTTCGTCTTATCATTGAGGTTGTCTTGTTAGGAAAATGAGTTAGGAGACAAAATAACGGTGTTTCTACATTATGTTAGTGTGTCTCTTTTAGATCGGAGTTGAATTAGCCCCCTAGATCATTCAGCAACAGAGATAATCACGATCTAAGCTCTTTTAGCAAGAAATGCATGGAAAACAGTGAGCGTCTTATCATTGAGGTTGTCTTGTTAGGAAAATGAGTTAGGAGACAAAATAACGGTGTTTCTACATTAAGTTAGTGTGTCTCTTTTAGATCGGATTTGAATTAGCCCCCTAGCTCATTCAGCAACAGAGATAATCACGATCTTAGCTCTTTTAGCAAGAAATGCATGGAAAACAGTGTTCGTCTTATCATTGAGGTTGTCTTGTTAGGAAAATGAGTTAGGAGACAAAATAACGGTGTTTCTACATTATGTTAGTGTGTCTCTTTTAGATCGGAGTTGAATTAGCCCCCTAGATCATTCAGCAACAGAGATAATCACGATCTAAGCTCTTTTAGCAAGAAATGCATGGAAAACAGTGAGCGTCTTATCATTGAGGTTGTCTTGTTAGGAAAATGAGTTAGGAGACAAAATAACGGTGTTTCTACATTAAGTTAGTGTGTCTCTTTTAGATCGGATTTGAATTAGCCCCCTAGCTCATTCAGCAACAGAGATAATCACGATCTTAGCTCTTTTAGCAAGAAATGCATGGAAAACAGTGTGCGTCTTATCATTGAGGTTGTCTTGTTAGGAAAATGAGTTAGGAGACAAAATAACGGTGTTTCTACATTAAGTTAGTGTGTCTCTTTTAGATCGGAGTTGAATTAGCCCCCTAGCTCATTCAGCAACAGAGATAATCACGATCTTAGCTCTTTTAGCAAGAAATGTATGGAAAACAGTGTTCGTCTTATCATTGAGGTTGTCTTGTTAGGAAAATGAGTTAGGAGACAAAATAACGGTGTTTCTACATTAAGTTAGTGTGTCTCTTTTAAATCGGAGTTGAATAGCCCCCTAGCTCATTCAGCAACAGAGATAATCACGATCTTAGCTCTTTTAGCAAGAAATGCATGGAAAACAGTGTGCGTCTTATCATTGAGGTTGTCTTGTTAGGAAAATGAGTTAGGAGACAAAGTAACGGTGTTCCTACATGAAGTTAGTGAGTCTCTCTTAGATTAGAGTTGAATAGCCTCCTAGCTCATTCAGCAACAGAGATAATCACGATCTTAGCTCTTTTAGCAAGAAATGCATGGAAAACAGTGTGCGTCTTATCATTGAGGTTGTCTTGTTAGGAAAATGAGTTAGGAGACAAAATACCGGTGTTTCTACATTAAGTTAGTGTGTCTCTTTTAGATCGGAGTTGAATAGCCTCCTAGCTCATTCTGCAACAGAGATAATCACGATCTTAGCTCTTTTAGCAAGAAATGCATGGAAAACAGTGTTCCTCTTATCATTGAGGTTGCCTTATTAGGAAAATGAGTTAGGAGACAAAATAACGGTGTTTCTACATTAAGTTAGTGTGTCTCTTTTAGATTGGAGTTGAATTAGCCCCCTAGCTCATTCAGCAACAGAGATAATCACGATCTTAGCTCTTTTAGCAAGAAATGCATGGAAAACAGTGTGCGTCTTATCATTGAGGTTGTCTTGTTAGGAAAATGAGTTAGGAGACAAAGTAACGGTGTTCCTACATGAAGTTAGTGAGTCTCTCTTAGATTAGAGTTGAATAACCTCCTAGCTCATTCAGCAACAGAGATAATCACGATCTTAGCTCTTTTAGCAAGAAATGCATGGAAAACAGTGTTCGTCTTATCATTGAGGTTGTCTTGTTAGGAAAATGAGTTAGGAGACACAATAACGGTGTTTCTACATTAAGCTAGTGTGTCTCTTTTAGATCGGAGTTGAATAGCCCCCTGGCTCATTCAGCAATAAAGATAATCACGATCTTAGCTCTTTTAGCAAGAAATGCATGGAAAACAGTGTGCGTCTTATCATTGAGGTTGTCTTGTTAGGAAAATGAGTTAGGAGACAAAATAACGGTGTTTCTACATTAAGTTAGTGTGTCTCTTTTAGATCGGAGTTGAATTAGCCCCCTAGCTCATTCAGCAACAGAGATAATCACGATCTTAGCTCTTTTAGCAAGAAATGCATGGAAAACAGTGTTCGTCTTATCATTGAGGTTGTCTTGTTAGGAAAATTAGTTAGGAGACAAAATAACGGTGTTTCTAAATTAAGTTAGTGTGTCTCTTTTAGATCGGAGTTGAATTAGCCCCCTAGCTCATTCAGCAACAGAGATAATCACGATCTTAGCACTTTTAGCAAGAAATGCATGGAAAACAGTGTGCGTCTTATCATTGAGGTTGTCTTGTTAGGAAAATGAGTTAGGAGACAAAATAACGGTGTTTCTACATTAAGTTAGTGTGTCTCTTTTAGATCGGATTTGAATTAGCCCCCTAGCTCATTCAGCAACAGAGATAATCACGATCTTAGCTCTTTTAGCAAGAAATGCATGGAAAACAGTGTGCGTCTTATCATTGAGGTTGTCTTGTTAGGAAAATGAGTTAGGAGACAAAATAACGGTGTTTCTACATTAAGTTAGTGTGTCTCTTTTAGATCGGATTTGAATTAGCCCCCTAGCTCATTCAGCAACAGAGATAATCACGATCTTAGCTCTTTTAGCAAGAAATGCATGGAAAACAGTGTGCGTCTTATCATTGAGGTTGTCTTGTTAGGAAAATGAGTTAGGAGACAAAATAACGGTGTTTCTACATTAAGTTAGTGTGTCTCTTTTAGATCGGAGTTGAATTAGCCCCCTAGCTCATTCAGCAACAGAGATAATCACGATCTTAGCTCTTTTAGCAAGAAATGCATGGAAAACAGTGTTCGTCTTATCATTGAGGTTGTCTTGTTAGGAAAATGAGTTAGGAGACAAAATAACGGTGTTTCTACATTAAGTTAGTGTGTCTCTTTTAAATCGGAGTTGAATAGCCCCCTAGCTCATTCAGCAACAGAGATAATCACGATCTTAGCTCTTTTAGCAAGAAATGCATGGAAAACAGTGTGCGTCTTATCATTGAGGTTGTCTTGTTAGGAAAATGAGTTAGGAGACAAAGTAACGGTGTTCCTACATGAAGTTAGTGAGTCTCTCTTAGATTAGAGTTGAATAGCCTCCTAGCTCATTCAGCAACAGAGATAATCACGATCTTAGCTCTTTTAGCAAGAAATGCATGGAAAACAGTGTGCGTCTTATCATTGAGGTTGTCTTGTTAGGAAAATGAGTTAGGAGACAAAATACCGGTGTTTCTACATTAAGTTAGTGTGTCTCTTTTAGATCGGAGTTGAATAGCCTCCTAGCTCATTCTGCAACAGAGATAATCACGATCTTAGCTCTTTTAGCAAGAAATGCATGGAAAACAGTGTTCCTCTTATCATTGAGGTTGCCTTATTAGGAAAATGAGTTAGGAGACAAAATAACGGTGTTTCTACATTAAGTTAGTGTGTCTCTTTTAGATTGGAGTTGAATTAGCCCCCTAGCTCATTCAGCAACAGAGATAATCACGATCTTAGCTCTTTTAGCAAGAAATGCATGGAAAACAGTGTGCGTCTTATCATTGAGGTTGTCTTGTTAGGAAAATGAGTTAGGAGACAAAGTAACGGTGTTCCTACATGAAGTTAGTGAGTCTCTCTTAGATTAGAGTTGAATAACCTCCTAGCTCATTCAGCAACAGAGATAATCACGATCTTAGCTCTTTTAGCAAGAAATGCATGGAAAACAGTGTTCGTCTTATCATTGAGGTTGTCTTGTTAGGAAAATGAGTTAGGAGACACAATAACGGTGTTTCTACATTAAGCTAGTGTGTCTCTTTTAGATCGGAGTTGAATTAGCCCCCTGGCTCATTCAGCAATAAAGATAATCACGATCTTAGCTCTTTTAGCAAGAAATGCATGGAAAACAGTGTGCGTCTTATCATTGAGGTTGTCTTGTTAGGAAAATGAGTTAGGAGACAAAATAACGGTGTTTCTACATTAAGTTAGTGTGTCTCTTTTAGATCGGAGTTGAATTAGCCCCCTAGCTCATTCAGCAACAGAGATAATCACGATCTTAGCTCTTTTAGCAAGAAATGCATGGAAAACAGTGTTCGTCTTATCATTGAGGTTGTCTTGTTAGGAAAATTAGTTAGGAGACAAAATAACGGTGTTTCTAAATTAAGTTAGTGTGTCTCTTTTAGATCGGAGTTGAATTAGCCCCCTAGCTCATTCAGCAACAGAGATAATCACGATCTTAGCACTTTTAGCAAGAAATGCATGGAAAACAGTGTTCGTCTTATCATTGAGGTTGTCTTGTTAGGAAAATGAGTTAGGAGACAAAATAACGGTGTTTCTACATTATGTTAGTGTGTCTCTTTTAGATCGGAGTTGAATTAGCCCCCTAGCTCATTCAGCAACAGAGATAATCACGATCTAAGCTCTTTTAGCAAGAAATGCATGGAAAACAGTGTGCGTCTTATCATTGAGGTTGTCTTGTTAGGAAAATGAGTTAGGAGACAAAATAACGGTGTTTCTACATTAAGTTAGTGTGTCTCTTTTAGATCGGATTTGAATTAGCCCCCTAGCTCATTCAGCAACAGAGATAATCACGATCTTAGCTCTTTTAGCAAGAAATGCATGGAAAACAGTGTGCGTCTTATCATTGAGGTTGTCTTGTTAGGAAAATGAGTTAGGAGACAAAATAACGGTGTTTCTACATTAAGTTAGTGTGTCTCTTTTAGATCGGATTTGAATTAGCCCCCTAGCTCATTCAGCAGCAGAGATAATCACGATCTTAGCTCTTTTAGCAAGAAATGCATGGAAAACAGTGTGCGTCTTATCATTGAGGTTGTCTTGTTAGGAAAATGAGTTAGGAGACAAAATAACGGTGTTTCTACATTAAGTTAGTGTGTCTCTTTTAGATCGGAGTTGAATTAGCCCCCTAGCTCATTCAGCAACAGAGATAATCACGATCTTAGCTCTTTTAGCAAGAAATGCATGGAAAACAGTGTTCGTCTTATCATTGAGGTTGTCTTGTTAGGAAAATGAGTTAGGAGACAAAATAACGGTGTTTCTACATTAAGTTAGTGTGTCTCTTTTAAATCGGAGTTGAATAGCCCCCTAGCTCATTCTGCAACAGAGATAATCACGATCTTAGCTCTTTTAGCAAGAAATGCATGGAAAACAGTGTGCGTCTTATCATTGAGGTTGTCTTGTTAGGAAAATGAGTTAGGAGACAAAATAACGGTGTTTCTACATTAAGTTAGTGTGTCTCTTTTAGATCGGAGTTGAATAGCCCCCTAGCTCATTCAGCAACAGAGATAATCACGATCTTAGCTCTTTTAGCAAGAAATGCATGGAAAACAGTGTGCGTCTTATCATTGAGGTTGTCTTGTTAGGAAAATGAGTTAGGAGACAAAGTAACGGTGTTCCTACATGAAGTTAGTGAGTCTCTCTTAGATTAGAGTTGAATAGCCTCCTAGCTCATTCAGCAACAGAGATAATCACGATCTTAGCTCTTTTAGCAAGAAATGCATGGAAAACAGTGTGCGTCTTATCATTGAGGTTGTCTTGTTAGGAAAATGAGTTAGGAGACAAAATACCGGTGTTTCTACATTAAGTTAGTGTGTCTCTTTTAGATCGGAGTTGAATAGCCTCCTAGCTCATTCTGCAACAGAGATAATCACGATCTTAGCTCTTTTAGCAAGAAATGCATGGAAAACAGTGTTCCTCTTATCATTGAGGTTGCCTTATTAGGAAAATGAGTTAGGAGACAAAATAACGGTGTTTCTACATTAAGTTAGTGTGTCTCTTTTAGATTGGAGTTGAATTAGCCCCCTAGCTCATTCAGCAACAGAGATAATCACGATCTTAGCTCTTTTAGCAAGAAATGCATGGAAAACAGTGTGCGTCTTATCATTGAGGTTGTCTTGTTAGGAAAATGAGTTAGGAGACAAAGTAACGGTGTTCCTACATGAAGTTAGTGAGTCTCTCTTAGATTAGAGTTGAATAGCCTCCTAGCTCATTCAGCAACAGAGATAATCACGATCTTAGCTCTTTTAGCAAGAAATGCATGGAAAACAGTGTGCGTCTTATCATTGAGGTTGTCTTGTTAGGAAAATGAGTTAGGAGACAAAATACCGGTGTTTCTACATTAAGTTAGTGTGTCTCTTTTAGATCGGAGTTGAATAGCCTCCTAGCTCATTCTGCCACAGAGATAATTTACGATCTTAGCTCTTTTAGCAAGAAATGCATGGAAAACAGTGTTCCTCTTATCATTGAGGTTGCCTTATTAGGAAAATGAGTTAGGAGACAAAATAACGGTGTTTCTACATTAAGTTAGTGTGTCTCTTTTAGATTGGAGTTGAATTAGCCCCCTAGCTCATTCAGCAACAGAGATAATCACGATCTTAGCTCTTTTAGCAAGAAATGCATGGAAAACAGTGTGCGTCTTATCATTGAGGTTGTCTTGTTAGGAAAATGAGTTAGGAGACAAAATAACGGTGTTTCTACATTAAGTTAGTGTGTCTCTTTTAGATCGGAGTTGAATAGCCCCCTAGCTCATTCAGCAACAGAGATAATCACGATCTTAGCTCTTTTAGCAAAAAAAGCATGGAAAACAGTGTGCGTCTTATCATTGAGGTTGTCTTGTTAGGAAAATGAGTTAGGAGACAAAGTAACGGTGTTCCTACATGAAGTTAGTGAGTCTCTCTTAGATTAGAGTTGAATAGCCTCCTAGCTCATTCAGCAACAGAGATAATCACGATCTTAGCTCTTTTAGCAAGAAATGCATGGAAAACAGTGTGCGTCTTATCATTGAGGTTGTCTTGTTAGGAAAATGAGTTAGGAGACAAAATACCGGTGTTTCTACATTAAGTTAGTGTGTCTCTTTTAGATCGGAGTTGAATAGCCTCCTAGCTCATTCTGCAACAGAGATAATCACGATCTTAGCTCTTTTAGCAAGAAATGCATGGAAAACAGTGTTCCTCTTATCATTGAGGTTGCCTTATTAGGAAAATGAGTTAGGAGACAAAATAACGGTGTTTCTACATTAAGTTAGTGTGTCTCTTTTAGATTGGAGTTGAATTAGCCCCCTAGCTCATTCAGCAACAGAGATAATCACGATCTTAGCTCTTTTAGCAAGAAATGCATGGAAAACAGTGTGCGTCTTATCATTGAGGTTGTCTTGTTAGGAAAATGAGTTAGGAGACAAAGTAACGGTGTTCCTACATGAAGTTAGTGAGTCTCTCTTAGATTAGAGTTGAATAGCCTCCTAGCTCATTCAGCAACAGAGATAATCACGATCTTAGCTCTTTTAGCAAGAAATGCATGGAAAACAGTGTGCGTCTTATCATTGAGGTTGTCTTGTTAGGAAAATGAGTTAGGAGACAAAATACCGGTGTTTCTACATTAAGTTAGTGTGTCTCTTTTAGATCGGAGTTGAATAGCCTCCTAGCTCATTCTGCAACAGAGATAATCACGATCTTAGCTCTTTTAGCAAGAAATGCATGGAAAACAGTGTTCCTCTTATCATTGAGGTTGCCTTATTAGGAAAATGAGTTAGGAGACAAAATAACGGTGTTTCTACATTAAGTTAGTGTGTCTCTTTTAGATTGGAGTTGAATTAGCCCCCTAGCTCATTCAGCAACAGAGATAATCACGATCTTAGCTCTTTTAGCAAGAAATGCATGGAAAACAGTGTGCGTCTTATCATTGAGGTTGTCTTGTTAGGAAAATGAGTTAGGAGACAAAGTAACGGTGTTCCTACATGAAGTTAGTGAGTCTCTCTTAGATTAGAGTTGAATAGCCTCCTAGCTCATTCAGCAACAGAGATAATCACGATCTTAGCTCTTTTAGCAAGAAATGCATGGAAAACAGTGTGCGTCTTATCATTGAGGTTGTCTTGTTAGGAAAATGAGTTAGGAGACAAAATAACGGTGTTTCTACATTAAGTTAGTGTGTCTCTTTTAGATCGGAGTTGAATAGCCCCCTAGCTCATTCAGCAACAGAGATAATCACGATCTTAGCTCTTTTAGCAAGAAATGCATGGAAAACAGTGTGCGTCTTATCATTGAGATTGTCTTGTTAGGAAAATGAGTTAGGAGACAAAATAACGGTGTTTAGTTAAGTTAGTGTGTCTCTTTTAGATCGGAGTTGAATAGCCCCCTAGCTCATTCAGCAACAGAGATAATCACGATCTTAGCTCTTTTAGCAAGAAATGCATGGAAAACAGTGTGCGTCTTATCATTGAGGTTGTCTTGTCAGGAAAATGAGTTAGGAGACAAAATAACGGTGTTTCTACATTAAGTTAGTGTGTCTCTTTTAGATCGGAGTTGAATTAGCCCCCTAGCTCATTCAGCAACAGAGATAATCACGATCTTAGCTCTTTTTGCAAGAAATGCATGGAAAACAGTGTGCGTCTTATCATTGAGGTTGTCGTGTTAGGAAAATGAGTTAGAAGACAAAATAACGGTGTTTCTACATAAAGTTAGCGTGTTTCTTTTAGATCGGAGTTGAATAGCCACCTAGCTCATTCAGCAATAAAGATAATCATGATCTTAGCTCTTTTAGCAAGAAATGCATGGAAAACAGTGTGCGTCTTATCATTGAGGTTGTCTTGTTAGGAAAATGATTTAGGAGACAAAATAACGGTGTTTCTACATTAAGTTAGTGTGTCTCTTTTAGATCGGAGTTGAATAGCCCCCTAGCTCATTCAGCAACAGATATAATCACGATCTTAGCTCTTTTAGCAAGAAATGCATGGAAAACAGTGTTCGTCTTATCATTGAGGTTGTCTTGTTAGGAAAATGAGTTAGGAGACAAAATAACGGTGTTTCTACATTAAGTTAGTGTGTCTCTTTTAGATCGGATTTGAATTAGCCCCCTAGCTCATTCAGCAACAGAGATAATCACGATCTTAGCTCTTTTAGCAAGAAATGCATGGAAAACAGTGTTCGTCTTATCATTGAGGTTGTCTTGTTAGGAAAATGAGTTAGGAGACACAATAACGGTGTTTCTACATTAAGCTAGTGTGTCTCTTTTAGATCGGAGTTGAATAGCCCCCTGGCTCATTCAGCAATAAAGATAATCACTATCTTAGCTCTTTTAGCAAGAAATGCATGGAAAACAGTGTGCGTCTTATCATTGAGGTTGTCTTGTTAGGAAAATGAGTTAGGAGACAAAATAACGGTGTTTCTACATTAAGTTAGTGTGTCTCTTTTAGATCGGAGTTGAATTAGCCCCCTAGCTCATTCAGCAACAGAGATAATCACGATCTTAGCTCTTTTAGCAAGAAATGCATGGAAAACAGTGTTCGTCTTATCATTGAGGTTGTCTTGTTAGGAAAATGAGTTAGGAGACAAAATAACGGTGTTTCTACATTATGTTAGTAAGTCTCTTTTAGATCGGAGTTGAATTAGCCCCCTAGCTCATTCAGCAACAGATATAATCACGATCTAAGCTCTTTTAGCAAGAAATGCATGGAAAACAGTGTGCGTCTTATCATTGAGGTTGTCTTGTTAGGAAAATGAGTTAGGAGACAAAATAACGGTGTTTCTACATTAAGTTAGTGTGTCTCTTTTAGATCGGATTTGAATTAGCCCCCTAGCTCATTCAGCAACAGAGATAATCACGATCTTAGCTCTTTTAGCAAGAAATGCATGGAAAACAGTGTGCGTCTTATCATTGAGGTTGTCTTGTTAGGAAAATGAGTTAGGAGACAAAATAACGGTGTTTCTACATTAAGTTAGTGTGTCTCTTTTAGATCGGATTTGAATTAGCCCCCTAGCTCATTCAGCAACAGAGATAATCACGATCTTAGCTCTTTTAGCAAGAAATGCATGGAAAACAGTGTGCGTCTTATCATTGAGGTTGTCTTGTTAGGAAAATGAGTTAGGAGACAAAATAACGGTGTTTCTACATTAAGTTAGTGTGTCTCTTTTAGATCGGAGTTGAATTAGCCCCCTAGCTCATTCAGCAACAGAGATAATCACGATCTTAGCTCTTTTAGCAAGAAATGCATGGAAAACAGTGTTCCTCTTATCATTGAGGTTGTCTTGTTAGGAAAATGAGTTAGGAGACAAAATAACGGTGTTTCTACATTATGTTAGTGTTTCTCTTTTAAATCGGAGTTGAATAGCCCCCTAGCTCATTCAGCAACAGAGATAATCACGATCTTAGCTCTTTTAGCAAGAAATGCATGGAAAACAGTGTGCGTCTTATCATTGAGGTTGTCTTGTTAGGAAAATGAGTTAGGAGACAAAATAACGGTGTTTCTACATTATGTTAGTGTTTCTCTTTTAAATCGGAGTTGAATAGCCCCCTAGCTCATTCAGCAACAGAGATAATCACGATCTTAGCTCTTTTAGCAAGAAATGCATGGAAAACAGTGTGCGTCTTATCATTGAGGTTGTCTTGTTAGGAAAATGAGTTAGGAGACAAAATAACGGTGTTTCTACATTAAGTTAGTGTGTCTCTTTTAGATTGGTGTTGAATTAGCCCCCTAGCTCATTCAGCAACAGAGATAATCACGATCTTAGCTCTTTTAGCAAGAAATGCATGGAAAACAGTGTGCGTCTTATCATTGAGGTTGTCGTGTTAGGAAAATGAGTTAGAAGACAAAATAACGGTGTTTCTACATAAAGTTAGCGTGTTTCTTTTAGATGGGAGTTGAATAGCCACCTAGCTCATTCAGCAATAAAGATAATCATGATCTTAGCTCTTTTAGCAAGAAATGCATAAAAAAAACAGTGTGCATCTTATCATTGAGGTTGTCTTGTTAGGAAAATGAGTTAGGAGACAAAATATTGGTGTTTCTACATTAAGTTAGTGTGTCTCTTTTAGATCGGAGTTGAATAGCCCCCTAGCTCATTCAGCAACAGATATAATCACGATCTTAGCTCTTTTAGCAAGAAATGCATGGAAAACAGTGTTCGTCTTATCATTGAGGTTGTCTTGTTAGGAAAATGAGTTAGGAGACAAATTAACGGTGTTTCTACATTAAGTTAGTGTGTCTCTTTTAGATCGGAGTTGAATTAGCCCCCTAGCTCATTCAGCAACAGAGATAATCAAGATCTTAGCTCTTTTAGCAAGAAATGCATGGAAAACAGTGTTTGTCTTATCATTGAGGTTGTCTTGTTAGGAAAATGAGTTAGGAGACAAAATAACGGTGTTTCTACATTAAGTTAGTGTGTCTCTTTTAGATCGGAGTTGAATAGCCCCCTAGCTCATTCAGCAACAGAGATAATCACGATCTTAGCTCTTTTAGCAAGAAATGCATGGAAAACAGTGTGCGTCTTATCATTGAGGTTGTCTTGTTAGGAAAATGAGTTAGGAGACAAAATAACGGTGTTTCTACATTAAGTTAGTGTGTCTCTTTTAGATCGGAGTTGAATTAGCCCCCTAGCTCATTCAGCAACAGAGATAATCAAGATCTTAGCTCTTTTAGCAAGAAATGCATGGAAAACAGTGTTCGTCTTATCATTGAGGTTGTCTTGTTAGGAAAATGAGTTAGGAGACAAAATAACGGTGTTTCTACATTAAGTTAGTGTGTCTCTTTTAGATCGGATTTGAATTAGCCCCCTAGCTCATTCAGCAACAGAGATAATCACGATCTTAGCTCTTTTAGCAAGAAATGCATGGAAAACAGTGTGCGTCTTATCATTGAGGTTGTCTTGTTAGGAAAATGAGTTAGGAGACAAAATAACGGTGTTTCTACATTAAGTTAGTGTGTCTCTTTTAGATCGGAGTTGAATTAGCCCCCTAGCTCATTCAGCAACAGAGATAATCACGATCTTAGCTCTTTTAGCAAGAAATGCATGGAAAACAGTGTTCCTCTTATCATTGAGGTTGTCTTGTTAGGAAAATGAGTTAGGAGACAAAATAACGGTGTTTCTACATTAAGTTAGTGTTTCTCTTTTAAATCGGAGTTGAATAGCCCCCTAGCTCATTCAGCAACAGAGATAATCACGATCTTAGCTCTTTTAGCAAGAAATGCATGGAAAACAGTGTGCGTCTTATCATTGAGGTTGTCTTGTTAGGAAAATGAGTTAGGAGACAAAATAACGGTGTTTCTACATTAAGTTAGTGTGTCTCTTTTAGATCGGAGTTGAATAGCCCCCTAGCTCATTCAGCAACAGAGATAATCACGATCTTAGCTCTTTTAGCAAGAAATGCATGGAAAACAGTGTGCGTCTTATCATTGAGGTTGTCTTGTTAGGAAAATGAGTTAGGAGACAAAATAACGGTGTTTCTACATTAAGTTAGTGTGTCTCTTTTAGATTGGTGTTGAATTAGCCCCCTAGCTCATTCAGCAACAGAGATAATCACGATCTTAGCTCTTTTAGCAAGAAATGCATGGAAAACAGTGTGCGTCTTATCATTGAGGTTGTCGTGTTAGGAAAATGAGTTAGAAGACAAAATAACGGTGTTTCTACATAAAGTTAGCGTGTTTCTTTTAGATGGGAGTTGAATAGCCACCTAGCTCATTCAGCAATAAAGATAATCATGATCTTAGCTCTTTTAGCAAGAAATGCATAAAAAAAACAGTGTGCATCTTATCATTGAGGTTGTCTTGTTAGGAAAATGAGTTAGGAGACAAAATATTGGTGTTTCTACATTAAGTTAGTGTGTCTCTTTTAGATCGGAGTTGAATAGCCCCCTAGCTCATTCAGCAACAGATATAATCACGATCTTAGCTCTTTTAGCAAGAAATGCATGGAAAACAGTGTTCGTCGTATCATTGAGGTTGTCTTGTTAGGAAAATGAGTTAGGAGACAAAATAACGGTGTTTCTACATTAAGTTAGTGTGTCTCTTTTAGAACGGAGTTGAATAGCCCCCTAGCTCATTCAGCAACAGAGATAATCACGATCTTAGCTCTTTTAGCAAGAAATGCATGGCAAACAGTGTTCGTCTTATCATTGAGGTTGTCTTGTTAGGAAAATGAGTTAGGAGACACAATAACGGTGTTTCTACATTAAGCTAGTGTGTCTCTTTTAGATCGGAGTTGAATAGCCCCCTGGCTCATTCAGCAATAAAGATAATCACTATCTTAGCTGTTTTAGCAAGAAATGCATGGAAAACAGTGTGCGTCTTATCTTTGAGGTTGTCTTGTTAGGAAAATGAGTTAGGAGACAAAATAACGGTGTTTCTACATTAAGTTAGTGTGTCTCTTTTAGATCGGAGTTGATTTAGCCCCCTAGCTCATTCAGCAACAGAGATAATCAAGATCTTAGCTCTTTTAGCAAGAAATGCATGGAAAACAGTGTGCGTCTTATCATTGAGGTTGTCTTGTTAGGAAAATGAGTTAGGAGACAAAATACCGGTTTTTCTACATTAAGTTAGTGTGTCTCTTTTAGATCGGAGTTGAATAGCCTCCTAGCTCATTCTGCAACAGAGATAATCACGATCTTAGCTCTTTTAGCAAGAAATGCATGGAAAACAGTGTTCCTCTTATCATTGAGGTTGCCTTATTAGGAAAATGAGTTAGGAGACAAAATAACGGTGTTTCTACATTAAGTTAGTGTGTCTCTTTTAGAATGGAGTTGAATTAGCCCCCTAGCTCATTCAGCAACAGAGATAATCACGATCTTAGCTCTTTTAGCAAGAAATGCATGGAAAACAGTGTGCGTCTTATCATTGAGGTTGTCTTGTTAGGAAAATGAGTTAGGAGACACAATAACGGTGTTCCTACATGAAGTTAGTGAGTCTCTCTTAGATTAGAGTTGAATAGCCTCCTAGCTCATTCAGCAACAGAGATAATCATGATCTTAGCTCTTTTAGCAAGAAATCCATGGAAAACAGTGTGCGTCTTATCATTGAGGTTGTCTTGTTAGGAAAATGAGTTAGGAGACAAAATAACTGTGTTTCTACATTAAGTTAGTGTGTCTCTTTTAGATCGGAGTTGAATTAGCCCCCTAGCTCATTCAGCAACAGAGATAATCACGATCTTAGCTCTTTTAGCAAGAAATGCATGGAAAACAGTGTTCGTCTTATCATTGAGGTTGTCTTGTTAGGAAAATGAGTTAGGAGACAAAATAACAGTGTTTCTACATTAAGTTAGTGTGTCTCTTTTAGATCGGAGTTGAATAGCCCCCTAGCTCATTCAGCAACAGAGATAATCACGATCTTAGCTCTTTTAGCAAGAAATGCATGGAAAACAGTGTGCGTCTTATCATTGAGGTTGTCTTGTTAGGAAAATGAGTTAGGAGACAAAATAACGGTGTTTCTACATTAAGTTAGTGTGTCTCTTTTAGATCGGAGTTGAATAGCCCCCTAGCTCATTCAGCAACAGAGATAATCACGATCTTAGCTCTTTTAGCAAGAAATGCATGGAAAACAGTGTGCGTCTTATCATTGAGGTTGTCTTGTTAGGAAAATGAGTTAGGAGACAAAATAACGGTGTTTCTACATTAAGTTAGTGTGTTTCGTTTAGATCGGAGTTGAATTAGCCCCCTAGCTCATTCAGCAACAGAGATAATCACGATCTTAGCTCTTTTAGCAAGAAATGCATGGAAAACAGTGTGCGTCTTATCATTGAGGTTGTCGTGTTAGGAAAATAAGTTAGAAGACAAAATAACGGTGTTTCTACATAAAGTTAGAGTGTTTCTTTTAGATCGGAGTTGAATAGCCACCTAGCTCATTCAGCAATAAAGATAATCATGATCTTAGCTCTTTTAGCAAGAAATGCATGGATAACAGTGTGCATCTTATCATTGAGGTTGTCTTGTTAGGAAAATGAGTTAGGAGACAAAATATTGGTGTTTCTACATTAAGTTAGTGTGTCTCTTTTAGATCGGAGTTGAATAGCCCCCTAGCTCATTCAGCAACAGATATAATCACGATCTTAGCTCTTTTAGCAAGAAAAGCATGGAAAACAGTGTTCGTCTTATCATTGAGGTTGTCTTGTTAGGAAAATGAGTTAGGAGACAAATTAACGGTGTTTCTACATTAAGTTAGTGTGTCTCTTTTAGATCGGAGTTGAATTAGCCCCCTAGCTCATTCAGCAACAGAGATAATCAAGATCTTAGCTCTTTTAGCAAGAAATGCATGGAAAACAGTGTTCGTCTTATCATTGAGGTTGTCTTGTTAGGAAAATGAGTTAGGAGACAAAATAACGGTGTTTCTACATTAAGTTAGTGTGTCTCTTTTAGATCGGAGTTGAATAGCCCCCTAGCTCATTCAGCAACAGAGATAATCACGATCTTAGCTCTTTTAGCAAGAAATGCATGGAAAACAGTGTGCGTCTTATCATTGAGGTTGTCTTGTTAGGAAAATGAGTTAGGAGACAAAATAACGGTGTTTCTACATTAAGTTAGTGTGTCTCTTTTAGATCGGAGTTGAATAGCCCCCTAGCTCATTCAGCAACAGAGATAATCACGATCTTAGCTCTTTTAGCAAGAAATGCATGGAAAACAGTGTGCGTCTTATCATTGAGGTTGTCTTGTTAGGAAAATGAGTTAGGAGACAAAATAACGGTGTTTCTACATTAAGTTAGTGTGTTTCGTTTAGATCGGAGTTGAATTAGCCCCCTAGCTCATTCAGCAACAGAGATAATCACGATCTTAGCTCTTTTAGCAAGAAATGCATGGAAAACAGTGTGCGTCTTATCATTGAGGTTGTCGTGTTAGGAAAATAAGTTAGAAGACAAAATAACGGTGTTTCTACATAAAGTTAGAGTGTTTCTTTTAGATCGGAGTTGAATAGCCACCTAGCTCATTCAGCAATAAAGATAATCATGATCTTAGCTCTTTTAGCAAGAAATGCATGGATAACAGTGTGCATCTTATCATTGAGGTTGTCTTGTTAGGAAAATGAGTTAGGAGACAAAATATTGGTGTTTCTACATTAAGTTAGTGTGTCTCTTTTAGATCGGAGTTGAATAGCCCCCTAGCTCATTCAGCAACAGATATAATCACGATCTTAGCTCTTTTAGCAAGAAAAGCATGGAAAACAGTGTTCGTCTTATCATTGAGGTTGTCTTGTTAGGAAAATGAGTTAGGAGACAAATTAACGGTGTTTCTACATTAAGTTAGTGTGTCTCTTTTAGATCGGAGTTGAATTAGCCCCCTAGCTCATTCAGCAACAGAGATAATCAAGATCTTAGCTCTTTTAGCAAGAAATGCATGGAAAACAGTGTTCGTCTTATCATTGAGGTTGTCTTGTTAGGAAAATGAGTTAGGAGACAAAATAACGGTGTTTCTACATTAAGTTAGTGTGTCTCTTTTAGATCGGAGTTGAATAGCCCCCTAGCTCATTCAGCAACAGAGATAATCACGATCTTAGCTCTTTTAGCAAGAAATGCATGGAAAACAGTGTGCGTCTTATCATTGAGGTTGTCTTGTTAGGAAAATGAGTTAGGAGACAAAATAACGGTGTTTCTACATTAAGTTAGTGTGTCTCGTTTAGATCGGAGTTGAATTAGCCCCCTAGCTCATTCAGCAACAGAGATAATCACGATCTTAGCTCTTTTAGCAAGAAATGCATGGAAAACAGTGTGCGTCTTATCATTGAGGTTGTCGTGTTAGGAAAATGAGTTAGAAGACAAAATAACGGTGTTTCTACATAAAGTTAGCGTGTTTCTTTTAGATCGGAGTTGAATAGCCACCTAGCTCATTCAGCAATAAAGATAATCATAATCTTAGCTCTTTTAGCAAGAAATGCATGGAAAACAGTGTGCATCTTATCATTGAGGTTGTCTTGTTAGGAAAATGAGTTAGGAGACAAAATATTGGTGTTTCTACATTAAGTTAGTGTGTCTCTTTTAGATCGGAGTTGAATAGCCCCCTAGCTCATTCAGCAACAGATATAATCACGATCTTAGCTCTTTTAGCAAGAAAAGCATGGAAAACAGTGTTCGTCTTATCATTGAGGTTGTCTTGTTAGGAAAATGAGTTAGGAGACAAATTAACGGTGTTTCTACATTAAGTTAGTGTGTCTCTTTTAGATCGGAGTTGAATAGCCCCCTAGCTCATTCAGCAACAGAGATAATCACGATCTTAGCTCTTTTAGCAAGAAATGCATGGAAAACAGTGTTCGTCTTATCATTGAGGTTGTCTTGTTAGGAAAATGAGTTAGGAGACACAATAACGGTGTTTCTACATTAAGCTAGTGTGTCTCTTTTAGATCGGAGTTGAATAGCCCCCTGGCTCATTCAGCAATAAAGATAATCACTATCTTAGCTCTTTTAGCAAGAAATGCATGGAAAACAGTGTGCGTCTTATCATTGAGGTTGTCTTGTTAGGAAAATGAGTTAGGAGACAAAATAACGGTGTTTCTACATTAAAATAGTGTGTCTCTTTTAGATCGGAGTTGATTTAGCCCCCTAGCTCATTCAGCAACAGAGATAATCACGATCTTAGCTCTTTTAGCAAGAAATGCATGGAAAACAGTGTGCGTCTTATCATTGAGGTTGTCTTGTTAGGAAAATGAGTTAGGAGACAAAGTAACGGTGTTCCTACATGAAGTTAGTGAGTCTCTCTTAGATTAGAGTTGAATAGCCTCCTAGCTCATTCAGCAACAGAGATAATCACGATCTTAGCTCTTTTAGCAAGAAATGCATGGAAAACAGTGTGCGTCTTATCATTGAGGTTGTCTTGTTAGGAAAATGAGTTAGGAGACAAAATAACGGTGTTTCTACATTACGTTAGTGCGTCTCTTTTAGATCGGAGTTGTATAGCCCCCTAGCTCATTCAGCAACAGAGATAATCACGATCTTAGCTCTTTTAGCAAGAAATGCATGGAAAACAGTGTGCGTCTTATCATTGAGGTTGTCTTGTTAGGAAAATGAGTTAGGAGACAAAATAACGGTGTTTCTACATTAAGTTAGTGTGTCTCTTTTAGATCGGAGTTGAATAGCTCCCTAGCTCATTCTGCAACAGAGATAATCACGATCTTAGCTCTTTTAGCAAGAAATGCATGGAAAACAGTGTGCGTCTTATCATTGAGGTTGTCTTTTTAGGAAAATGAGTTAGGAGACAAAATAACGGTGTGTCTACATTAAGTTAGTGTGTCTCTTTTAGATCGGAGTTGAATTAGCCCCCTAGCTCATTCAGCAACAGAGATAATCACGATCTTAGCTCTTTTAGCAAGAAATGCATGGAAAACAGTGTGCGTCTTATCAGTGAGGTTGTCTTGTTAGGAAAATGAGTTAGGAGACAAAATAACGGTGTTTCTACATTAAGTTAGTGTGTCTCTTTTAGATCGGAGTTGAATAGCCCCCTAGCTCATTCAGCAACAGAGATAATCACGATCTTAGCTCTTTTAGCAAGAAATGCATGGAAAACAGTGTGCGTCTTATCATTGAGGTTGTCTTGTTAGGAAAATGAGTTAGGAGACAAAATACCGGTGTTTCTACATTAAGTTAGTGTGTCTCTTTTAGATCGGAGTTGAATAGCCCCCTAGCTCATTCAGCAACAGAGATAATCATGATCTTAGCTCTTTCAGCAAGAAATGCATGGAAAACAGTGTGCGTCTTATCATTGAGGTTGTCTTGTTAGGAAAATGAGTTAGGAGACAAAATAACGGTGTTTCTACATTAAGTTAGTGTGTCTCTTTTAGATCGGAGTTGAATAGCCCCCTAGCTCATTCAGCAACAGAGATAATCACGATCTTAGCTCTTTTAGCAAGAAATGCATGGAAAACAGTGTGCGTCTTATCATTGAGGTTGTCTTGTTAGGAAAATGAGTTAGGAGACAAAATAACGGTGTTTCTACATTAAGTTAGTGTGTCTCGTTTAGATCGGAGTTGAATTAGCCCCCTAGCTCATTCAGCAACAGAGATAATCACGATCTTAGCTCTTTTAGCAAGAAATGCATGGAAAACAGTGTGCGTCTTATCATTGAGGTTGTCGTGTTAGGAAAATGAGTTAGAAGACAAAATAACGGTGTTTCTACATAAAGTTAGCGTGTTTCTTTTAGATCGGAGTTGAATAGCCACCTAGCTCATTCAGCAATAAAGATAATCATAATCTTAGCTCTTTTAGCAGGAAATGCATGGAAAACAGTGTGCATCTTATCATTGAGGTTGTCTTGTTAGGAAAATGAGTTAGGAGACAAAATATTGGTGTTTCTACATTAAGTTAGTGTGTCTCTTTTAGATCGGAGTTGAATAGCCCCCTAGCTCATTCAGCAACAGAGATAATCACGATCTTAGCTCTTTTAGCAAGAAATGCATGGAAAACAGTGTTCGTCTTATCATTGAGGTTGTCTTGTTAGGAAAATGAGTTAGGAGACAAAATAACGGTGTTTCTACATTAAGTTAGTGTGTCTCTTTTAGATCGGAGTTGAATAGCCCCCTAGCTCATTCAGCAACAGAGATAATCACGATCTTAGCTCTTTTAGCAAGAAATGCATGGAAAACAGTGTTCGTCTTATCATTGAGGTTGTCTTGTTAGGAAAATGAGTTAGGAGACACAATAACGGTGTTTCTACATTAAGCTAGTGTGTCTCTTTTAGATCGGAGTTGAATAGCCCCCTGGCTCATTCAGCAATAAAGATAATCACTATCTTAGCTCTTTTAGCAAGAAATGCATGGAAAACAGTGTGCGTCTTATCATTGAGGTTGTCTTGTTAGGAAAATGAGTTAGGAGACAAAATAACGGTGTTTCTACATTAAGTTAGTGTGTCTCTTTTAGATCGGATTTGAATTAGCCCCCTAGCTCATTCAGCAACAGAGATAATCACGATCTTAGCTCTTTTAGCAAGAAATGCATGGAAAACAGTGTTCGTCTTATCATTGAGGTTGTCTTGTTAGGAAAATGAGTTAGGAGACACAATAACGGTGTTTCTACATTAAGCTAGTGTGTCTCTTTTAGATCGGAGTTGAATAGCCCCCTAGCTCATTCAGCAACAGAGATAATCACGATCTTAGCTCTTTTAGCAAGAAATGCATGGAAAACAGTGTTCGTCTTATCATTGAGGTTGTCTTGTTAGGAAAATGAGTTAGGAGACAAAATAACGGTGTTTCTACATTAAGTTAGTGTGTCTCTTTTAGATCGGAGTTGAATTAGCCCCCTAGCTCATTCAGCAACAGAGATAATCACGATCTTAGCTCTTTTAGCAAGAAATGCATGGAAAACAGTGTGCGTCTTATCATTGAGGTTGTCTTGTTAGTAAATGAGTTAGGAGACAAAATAACGGTGTTTCTACACTAAGTTAGTGTGTCTCTTTTAGATCGGAGTTGAATAGCCCCCTAGCTCATTCAGCAACAGAGATAATCACGATCTTAGCTCTTTTAGCAAGAAATGCATGGAAAACAGTGTGCGTCTTATCATTGAGGTTGTCTTTTTAGGAAAATGAGTTAGGAGACAAAATAACGGTGTTTCTACATAAAGTTAGTGTGTCTCTTTTGGATCGGAGTTGAATTAGCCCCCTAGCTCATTCAGCAACAGAGATAATCACGATCTTAGCTCTTTTAGCAAGAAATGCATGGAAAACAGTGTTCGTCTTATCATTGAGGTTGTCTTGTTAGGAAAATGAGTTAGGAGACAAAATAACGGTGTTTCTACATTATGTTAGTGTGTCTCTTTTAGATCGGAGTTGAATTAGCCCCCTAGCTCATTCAGCAACAGAGATAATCACGATCCTAGCTCTTTTAGCAAGAAATGCATGGAAAACAGTGTGCGTCTTATCATTGAGGTTGTCTTGTTAGGAAAATGAGTTAGGAGACAAAATAACGGTGTTTCTACATTAAGTTAGTGTGTCTCTTTTAGATCGGATTTGAATTAGCCCCCTAGCTCATTCAGCAACAGAGATAATCACGATCTTAGCTCTTTTAGCAAGAAATGCATGGAAAACAGTGTGCGTCTTATCATTGAGGTTGTCTTGTTAGTAAATGAGTTAGGAGACAAAATAACGGTGTTTCTACACTAAGTTAGTGTGTCTCTTTTAGATCGGAGTTGAATAGCCCCCCAGCTCATTCAGCAACAGAGATAATCACGATCTTAGCTCTTTTAGCAAGAAATGCATGGAAAACAGTGTGCGTCTTATCATTGAGGTTGTCTTGTTAGGAAAATGAGTTAGGAGAAAAAATAACGTGTTTCTACATTAAGTTAGTGTGTCTCTTTTAGATCGGAGTTGAATAGCCCCCTAGCTCATTCTGCAACAGAGATAATCACGATCTTAGCTCTTTTAGCATGAAATGCATGGAAAACAGTGTTCGTCTTATCATTGAGGTTGTCTTTTTAGGAAAATGAGTTAGGAGACAAAATAACGGTGTTTCTACATAAAATTAGTGTGTTTCTTTTAGATCGGAGTTGAATAGCCACCTAGCTCATTCAGCAATAAAGATAATCACGATCTTAGCTCTTTTAGCAAGAAATGCATGGAAAACAGTGTGCATCTTATCATTGAGGTTGTCTTGTTAGGAAAATAAGTTAGGAGACAAAATATCGGTGTTTCTACATTAAGTTAGTGTGTCTCTTTTAGATCGGAGTTGAATTAGCCCCCTAGCTCATTCAGCAACAGAGATAATCACGATCTTAGCTCTTTTAGCAAGAAATGCATGGAAAACAGTGTGCGTCTTATCATTGAGGTTGTCGTGTTAGGAAAATGAGTTAGAAGACAAAATAACGGTGTTTCTACATAAAGTTAGCGTGTTTCTTTTAGATCGGAGTTGAATAGCCACCTAGCTCATTCAGCAATAAAGATAATCATGATCTTAGCTCTTTTTGCAAGAAATGCATGGAAAACAGTGTGCGTCTTATCATTGAGGTTGTCTTGTTAGGAAAATGATTTAGGAGACAAAATAACGGTGTTTCTACATTAAGTTAGTGTGTCTCTTTTAGATCGGAGTTGAATAGCCCCCTAGCTCATTCAGCAACAGATATAATCACGATCTTAGCTCTTTTAGCAAGAAATGCATGGAAAACAGTGTTCGTCTTATCATTGAGGTTGTCTTGTTAGGAAAATGAGTTAGGAGACAAAATAACGGTGTTTCTACATTAAGTTAGTGTGTCTCTTTTAGATCGGAGTTGAATAGCCCCCTAGCTCATTCAGCAACAGAGATAATCACGATCTTAGCTCTTTTAGCAAGAAATGCATGGAAAACAGTGTTCGTCTTATCATTGAGGTTGTCTTGTTAGGAAAATGAGTTAGGAGACACAATAACGGTGTTTCTACATTAAGCTAGTGTGTCTCTTTTAGATCGGAGTTGAATAGCCCCCTAGCTCATTCAGCAACAGAGATAATCACCATCTTAGCTCTTTTAGCAAGAAATGCATGGAAAACAGTGTTCGTCTTATCATTGAGGTTGTCTTGTTAGGAAAATGAGTTAGGAGACAAAATAACGGTGTTTCTACATTAAGTTAGTGTGTCTCTTTTAGATCGGAGTTGAATAGCCCCCTAGCTCATTCAGCAACAGAGATAATAACGATCTTAGCTCTTTTAGCAAGAAATGCATGGAAAACAGTGTTCGTCTTATCATTGAGGTTGTCTTGTTAGGAAAATGAGTTAGGAGAAAAAATAACGTGTTTCTACATTAAGTTAGTGTGTCTCTTTTAGATCGGAGTTGAATAGCCCCCTAGCTCATTCTGCAACAGAGATAATCACGATCTTAGCTCTTTTAGCATGAAATGCATGGAAAACAGTGTTCGTCTTATCATTGAGGTTGTCTTTTTAGGAAAATGAGTTAGGAGACAAAATAACGGTGTTTCTACATAAAATTAGTGTGTTTCTTTTAGATCGGAGTTGAATAGCCACCTAGCTCATTCAGCAATAAAGATAATCACGATCTTAGCTCTTTTAGCAAGAAATGCATGGAAAACAGTGTGCATCTTATCATTGAGGTTGTCTTGTTAGGAAAATAAGTTAGGAGACAAAATATCGGTGTTTCTACATTAAGTTAGTGTGTCTCTTTTAGATCGGAGTTGAATTAGCCCCCTAGCTCATTCAGCAACAGAGATAATCACGATCTTAGCTCTTTTAGCAAGAAATGCATGGAAAACAGTGTGCGTCTTATCATTGAGGTTGTCGTGTTAGGAAAATGAGTTAGAAGACAAAATAACGGTGTTTCTACATAAAGTTAGCGTGTTTCTTTTAGATCGGAGTTGAATAGCCACCTAGCTCATTCAGCAATAAAGATAATCATGATCTTAGCTCTTTTTGCAAGAAATGCATGGAAAACAGTGTGCGTCTTATCATTGAGGTTGTCTTGTTAGGAAAATGATTTAGGAGACAAAATAACGGTGTTTCTACATTAAGTTAGTGTGTCTCTTTTAGATCGGAGTTGAATAGCCCCCTAGCTCATTCAGCAACAGATATAATCACGATCTTAGCTCTTTTAGCAAGAAATGCATGGAAAACAGTGTTCGTCTTATCATTGAGGTTGTCTTGTTAGGAAAATGAGTTAGGAGACAAAATAACGGTGTTTCTACATTAAGTTAGTGTGTCTCTTTTAGATCGGAGTTGAATAGCCCCCTAGCTCATTCAGCAACAGAGATAATCACGATCTTAGCTCTTTTAGCAAGAAATGCATGGAAAACAGTGTTCGTCTTATCATTGAGGTTGTCTTGTTAGGAAAATGAGTTAGGAGACACAATAACGGTGTTTCTACATTAAGCTAGTGTGTCTCTTTTAGATCGGAGTTGAATAGCCCCCTAGCTCATTCAGCAACAGAGATAATCACCATCTTAGCTCTTTTAGCAAGAAATGCATGGAAAACAGTGTTCGTCTTATCATTGAGGTTGTCTTGTTAGGAAAATGAGTTAGGAGACAAAATAACGGTGTTTCTACATTAAGTTAGTGTGTCTCTTTTAGATCGGAGTTGAATAGCCCCCTAGCTCATTCAGCAACAGAGATAATAACGATCTTAGCTCTTTTAGCAAGAAATGCATGGAAAACAGTGTTCGTCTTATCATTGAGGTTGTCTTGTTAGGAAAATGAGTTAGGAGACACAATAACGGTGTTTCTACATTAAGCTAGTGTGTCTCTTTTAGATCGGAGTTGAATGGCCCCCTGGCTCATTCAGCAATAAAGATAATCACTATCTTAGCTCTTTTAGCAAGAAATGCATGGAAAACAGTGTGCGTCTTATCATTGAGGTTGTCTTGTTAGGAAAATGAGTTAGGAGACAAAATAACGGTGTTTCTACATTAAGTTAGTGTGTCTCTTTTAGATCGGAGTTGAATTAGCCCCCTAGCTCATTCAGCAACAGAGATAATCACGATCTTAGCTCTTTTAGCAAGAAATGCATGGAAAACAGTGTTTGTCTTATCATTGAGGTTGTCTTGTTAGGAAAATTAGTTAGGAGACAAAATAACGGTGTTTCTACATTAAGTTAGTGTGTCTCTTTTAGATCGGAGTTGAATTAGCCCCCTAGCTCATTCAGCAACAGAGATAATCACGATCTTAGCACTTTTAGCAAGAAATGCATGGAAAACAGTGTGCATCTTATCATTGAGGTTGTCTTGTTAGGAAAATAAGTTAGGAGACAAAATATCGGTGTTTCTACATTAAGTTAGTGTGTCTCTTTTAGATCGGAGTTGAATTAGCCCCCTAGCTCATTCAGCAACAGAGATAATCACGATCTTAGCTCTTTTAGCAAGAAATGCATGGAAAACAGTGTGCGTCTTATCATTGAGGTTGTCGTGTTAGGAAAATGAGTTAGAAGACAAAATAACGGTGTTTCTACATAAAGTTAGCGTGTTTCTTTTAGATCGGAGTTGAATAGCCACCTAGCTCATTCAGCAATAAAGATAATCATGATCTTAGCTCTTTTTGCAAGAAATGCATGGAAAACAGTGTGCGTCTTATCATTGAGGTTGTCTTGTTAGAAAAATGATTTAGGAGACAAAATAACGGTGTTTCTACATTAAGTTAGTGTGTCTCTTTTAGATCGGAGTTGAATAGCCCCCTAGCTCATTCAGCAACAGATATAATCACGATCTTAGCTCTTTTAGCAAGAAATGCATGGAAAACAGTGTTCGTCTTATCATTGAGGTTGTCTTGTTAGGAAAATGAGTTAGGAGACAAAATAACGGTGTTTCTACATTAAGTTAGTGTGTCTCTTTTAGATCGGAGTTGAATAGCCCCCTAGCTCATTCAGCAACAGAGATAATCACGATCTAAGCTCTTTTAGCAAGAAATGCATGGAAAACAGTGTTCGTCTTATCATTGAGGTTGTCTTGTTAGGAAAATGAGTTAGGAGACACAATAACGGTGTTTCTACATTAAGTTAGTGTGTCTCTTTTAGATCGGAGTTGAATAGCCCCCTAGCTCATTCAGCAACGGAGATAATCACGATCTTAGCTCTTTTAGCAAGAAATGCATGGAAAACAGTGTTCGTCTTATCATTGAGGTTGTCTTGTTAGGAAAATGAGTTAGGAGACAAAATAACGGTGTTTCTACATTAAGTTAGTGTGTCTCTTTTAGATCGGAGTTGAATAGCCCCCTAGCTCATTCAGCAACAGAGATAATCACGATCTTAGCTCTTTTAGCAAGAAATGCATGGAAAACAGTGTTCGTCTTATCATTGAGGTTGTCTTGTTAGGAAAATGAGTTAGGAGACACAATAACGGTGTTTCTACATTAAGCTAGTGTGTCTCTTTTAGATCGGAGTTGAATAGCCCCCTGGCTCATTCAGCAATAAAGATAATCACTATCTTAGCTCTTTTAGCAAGAAATGCATGGAAAACAGTGTGCGTCTTATCATTGAGGTTGTCTTGTTAGGAAAATGAGTTAGGAGACACAATAACGGTGTTTCTACATTAAGTTAGTGTGTCTCTTTTAGATCGGAGTTGAATTAGCCCCCTAGCTCATTCAGCAACAGAGATAATCACGATCTTAGCTCTTTTAGCAAGAAATGCATGGAAAACAGTGTTCGTCTTATCATTGAGGGTGTCTTGTTAGGAAAATTAGTTAGGAGACAAAATAACGGTGTTTCTACATTAAGTTAGTGTGTCTCTTTTAGATCGGAGTTGAATTAGCCCCCTAGCTCATTCAGCAACAGAGATAATCACGATCTTAGCACTTTTAGCAAGAAATGCATGGAAAACAGTGTTTGTCTTATCATTGAGGTTGTCTTGTTAGGAAAATGAGTTAGGAGACAAAATAACGGTGTTTCTACATTATGTTAGTGTGTCTCTTTTAGATCGGAGTTGAATTAGCCCCCTAGCTCATTCAGCAACAGAGATAATCACGATCTAAGCTCTTTTAGCAAGAAATGCATGGAAAACAGTGTGCGTCTTATCATTGAGGTTGTCTTGTTAGGAAAATGAGTTAGGAGACAAAATAACGGTGTTTCTACATTAAGTTAGTGTGTCTCTTTTACATCGGATTTGAATTAGCCCCCTAGCTCATTCAGCAACAGAGATAATCACGATCTTAGCTCTTTTAGCAAGAAATGCATGGAAAACAGTGTGCGTCTTATCATTGAGGTTGTCTTGTTAGGAAAATGAGTTAGGAGACACAATAACGGTGTTTCTACATTAAGTTAGTGTGTCTCTTTTAGATCGGAGTTGAATTAGCCCCCTAGCTCATTCAGCAACAGAGATAATCACGATCTTAGCTCTTTTAGCAAGAAATGCATGGAAAACAGTGTTCGTCTTATCATTGAGGTTGTCTTGTTAGGAAAATTAGTTAGGAGACAAAATAACGGTGTTTCTACATTAAGTTAGTGTGTCTCTTTTAGATCGGAGTTGAATTAGCCCCCTAGCTCATTCAGCAACAGAGATAATCACGATCTTAGCACTTTTAGCAAGAAATGCATGGAAAACAGTGTTCGTCTTATCATTGAGGTTGTCTTGTTAGGAAAATGAGTTAGGAGACAAAATAACGGTGTTTCTACATTATGTTAGTGTGTCTCTTTTAGATCGGAGTTGAATTAGCCCCCTAGCTCATTCAGCAACAGAGATAATCACGATCTAAGCTCTTTTAGCAAGAAATGCATGGAAAACAGTGTGCGTCTTATCATTGAGGTTGTCTTGTTAGGAAAATGAGTTAGGAGACAAAATAACGGTGTTTCTACATTAAGTTAGTGTGTCTCTTTTACATCGGATTTGAATTAGCCCCCTAGCTCATTCAGCAACAGAGATAATCACGATCTTAGCTCTTTTAGCAAGAAATGCATGGAAAACAGTGTGCGTCTTATCATTGAGGTTGTCTTGTTAGGAAAATGAGTTAGGAGACAAAATAACGGTGTTTCTACATTAAGTTAGTGTGTCTCTTTTAGATCGGATTTGAATTAGCCCCCTAGCTAATTCAGCAACAGAGATAATCACGATCTTAGCTCTTTTAGCAAGAAATGCATGGAAAACAGTGTTCGTCTTATCATTGAGGTTGTCTTGTTAGGAAAATGAGTTAGGAGACAAAATAACGGTGTTTCTACATTATGTTAGTGTGTCTCTTTTAGATCGGAGTTGAATTAGCCCCCTAGCTCATTCAGCAACAGAGATAATCACGATCTAAGCTCTTTTAGCAAGAAATGCATGGAAAACAGTGTGCGTCTTATCATTGAGGTTGTCTTGTTAGGAAAATGAGTTAGGAGACAAAATAACGGTGTTTCTACATTAAGTTAGTGTGTCTCTTTTACATCGGATTTGAATTAGCCCCCTAGCTCATTCAGCAACAGAGATAATCACGATCTTAGCTCTTTTAGCAAGAAATGCATGGAAAACAGTGTGCGTCTTATCATTGAGGTTGTCTTGTTAGGAAAATGAGTTAGGAGACAAAATAACGGTGTTTCTACATTAAGTTAGTGTGTCTCTTTTAGATCGGATTTGAATTAGCCCCCTAGCTAATTCAGCAACAGAGATAATCACGATCTTAGCTCTTTTAGCAAGAAATGCATGGAAAACAGTGTGCGTCTTATCATTGAGATTGTCTTGTTAGGAAAATGAGTTAGGAGACAAAATAACGGTGTTTCTACATTAAGTTAGTGTGTCTCTTTTAGATCGAAGTTGAATTAGCCCCCTAGCTCATTCAGCAACAGAGATAATCACAATCTTAGCTCTTTTAGCAAGAAATGCATGGAAAACAGTGTTCGTCTTATCATTGAGGTTGTCTTGTTAGGAAAATGAGTTAGGAGACAAAATAACGGTGTTTCTACATAAAGTTAGCGTGTTTCTTTTAGATCGGAGTTGAATAGCCACCTAGCTCATTCAGCAATAAAGATAATCATGATCTTAGCTCTTTTAGCAAGAAATGCATGGAAAACAGTGTGCATCTTATCATTGAGGTTGTCTTGTTAGGAAAATGAGTTAGGAGACAAAATATTGGTGTTTCTACATTAAGTTAGTGTGTCTCTTTTAGATCGGAGTTGAATAGCCCCCTAGCTCATTCAGCAACAGATATAATCACGATCTTAGCTCTTTTAGCAAGAAATGCATGGAAAACAGTGTGCGTCTTATCATTGAGGTTGTCTTGTTAGGAAAATGAGTTAGGAGACAAAATAACGGTGTTTCTACATTAAGTTAGTGTGTCTCTTTTAGATCGGAGTTGAATAGCCCCCTAGCTCATTCAGCAACAGAGATAATCACGATCTTAGCTCTTTTAGCAAGAAATGCATGGAAAACAGTGTTCGTCTTATCATTGAGGTTGTCTTGTTAGGAAAATGAGTTAGGAGACACAATAACGGTGTTTCTACATTAAGCTAGTGTGTCTCTTTTAGATCGGAGTTGAATAGCCCCCTAGCTCATTCAGCAACAGAGATAATCACGATCTTAGCTCTTTTAGCAAGAAATGCATGGAAAACAGTGTTCGTCTTATCATTGAGGTTGTCTTGTTAGGAAAATGAGTTAGGAGACAAAATAACGGTGTTTCTACATTAAGTTAGTGTGTCTCTTTTAGATCGGAGTTGAATAGCCCCCTAGCTCATTCAGCAACAGAGATAATCACGATCTTAGCTCTTTTAGCAAGAAATGCATGGAAAACAGTGTCCGTCTTATCATTGAGGTTGTCTTGTTAGGAAAATGAGTTAGGAGACACAAAAACGGTGTTTCTACATTAAGCTAGTGTGTCTCTTTTAGATCGGAGTTGAATAGCCCCCTGGCTCATTCAGCAATAAAGATAATCACTATCTTAGCTCTTTTAGCAAGAAATGCATGGAAAACAGTGTGCGTCTTATCATTGAGGTTGTCTTGTTAGGAAAATGAGTTAGGAGACACAATAACGGTGTTTCTACATTAAGTTAGTGTGTCTCTTTTAGATCGGAGTTGAATTAGCGCCCTAGCTCATTCAGCAACAGAGATAATCACGATCTTAGCACTTTTAGCAAGAAATGCATGGAAAACAGTGTTCGTCTTATCATTGAGGTTGTCTTGTTAGGAAAATGAGTTAGGAGACAAAATAACGGTGTTTCTACATTATGTTAGTGTGTCTCTTTTAGATCGGAGTTGAATTAGCCCCCTAGCTCATTCAGCAACAGAGATAATCACGATCTAAGCTCTTTTAGCAAGAAATGCATGGAAAACAGTGTGCGTCTTATCATTGAGGTTGTCTTGTTAGGAAAATGAGTTAGGAGACAAAATAACGGTGTTTCTACATTAAGTTAGTGTGTCTCTTTTACATCGGATTTGAATTAGCCCCCTAGCTCATTCAGCAACAGAGATAATCACGATCTTAGCTCTTTTAGCAAGAAATGCATGGAAAACAGTGTGCGTCTTATCATTGAGGTTGTCTTGTTAGGAAAATGAGTTAGGAGACACAATAACGGTGTTTCTACATTAAGTTAGTGTGTCTCTTTTAGATCGGAGTTGAATTAGCCCCCTAGCTCATTCAGCAACAGAGATAATCACGATCTTAGCTCTTTTAGCAAGAAATGCATGGAAAACAGTGTTCGTCTTATCATTGAGGTTGTCTTGTTAGGAAAATTAGTTAGGAGACAAAATAACGGTGTTTCTACATTAAGTTAGTGTGTCTCTTTTAGATCGGAGTTGAATTAGCCCCCTAGCTCATTCAGCAACAGAGATAATCACGATCTTAGCACTTTTAGCAAGAAATGCATGGAAAACAGTGTTCGTCTTATCATTGAGGTTGTCTTGTTAGGAAAATGAGTTAGGAGACAAAATAACGGTGTTTCTACATTATGTTAGTGTGTCTCTTTTAGATCGGAGTTGAATTAGCCCCCTAGCTCATTCAGCAACAGAGATAATCACGATCTAAGCTCTTTTAGCAAGAAATGCATGGAAAACAGTGTGCGTCTTATCATTGAGGTTGTCTTGTTAGGAAAATGAGTTAGGAGACAAAATAACGGTGTTTCTACATTAAGTTAGTGTGTCTCTTTTACATCGGATTTGAATTAGCCCCCTAGCTCATTCAGCAACAGAGATAATCACGATCTTAGCTCTTTTAGCAAGAAATGCATGGAAAACAGTGTGCGTCTTATCATTGAGGTTGTCTTGTTAGGAAAATGAGTTAGGAGACAAAATAACGGTGTTTCTACATTAAGTTAGTGTGTCTCTTTTAGATCGGATTTGAATTAGCCCCCTAGCTAATTCAGCAACAGAGATAATCACGATCTTAGCTCTTTTAGCAAGAAATGCATGGAAAACAGTGTTCGTCTTATCATTGAGGTTGTCTTGTTAGGAAAATGAGTTAGGAGACAAAATAACGGTGTTTCTACATTATGTTAGTGTGTCTCTTTTAGATCGGAGTTGAATTAGCCCCCTAGCTCATTCAGCAACAGAGATAATCACGATCTAAGCTCTTTTAGCAAGAAATGCATGGAAAACAGTGTGCGTCTTATCATTGAGGTTGTCTTGTTAGGAAAATGAGTTAGGAGACAAAATAACGGTGTTTCTACATTAAGTTAGTGTGTCTCTTTTACATCGGATTTGAATTAGCCCCCTAGCTCATTCAGCAACAGAGATAATCACGATCTTAGCTCTTTTAGCAAGAAATGCATGGAAAACAGTGTGCGTCTTATCATTGAGGTTGTCTTGTTAGGAAAATGAGTTAGGAGACAAAATAACGGTGTTTCTACATTAAGTTAGTGTGTCTCTTTTAGATCGGATTTGAATTAGCCCCCTAGCTAATTCAGCAACAGAGATAATCACGATCTTAGCTCTTTTAGCAAGAAATGCATGGAAAACAGTGTGCGTCTTATCATTGAGATTGTCTTGTTAGGAAAATGAGTTAGGAGACAAAATAACGGTGTTTCTACATTAAGTTAGTGTGTCTCTTTTAGATCGAAGTTGAATTAGCCCCCTAGCTCATTCAGCAACAGAGATAATCACAATCTTAGCTCTTTTAGCAAGAAATGCATGGAAAACAGTGTTCGTCTTATCATTGAGGTTGTCTTGTTAGGAAAATGAGTTAGGAGACAAAATAACGGTGTTTCTACATAAAGTTAGCGTGTTTCTTTTAGATCGGAGTTGAATAGCCACCTAGCTCATTCAGCAATAAAGATAATCATGATCTTAGCTCTTTTAGCAAGAAATGCATGGAAAACAGTGTGCATCTTATCATTGAGGTTGTCTTGTTAGGAAAATGAGTTAGGAGACAAAATATTGGTGTTTCTACATTAAGTTAGTGTGTCTCTTTTAGATCGGAGTTGAATAGCCCCCTAGCTCATTCAGCAACAGATATAATCACGATCTTAGCTCTTTTAGCAAGAAATGCATGGAAAACAGTGTGCGTCTTATCATTGAGGTTGTCTTGTTAGGAAAATGAGTTAGGAGACAAAATAACGGTGTTTCTACATTAAGTTAGTGTGTCTCTTTTAGATCGGAGTTGAATAGCCCCCTAGCTCATTCAGCAACAGAGATAATCACGATCTTAGCTCTTTTAGCAAGAAATGCATGGAAAACAGTGTTCGTCTTATCATTGAGGTTGTCTTGTTAGGAAAATGAGTTAGGAGACACAATAACGGTGTTTCTACATTAAGCTAGTGTGTCTCTTTTAGATCGGAGTTGAATAGCCCCCTAGCTCATTCAGCAACAGAGATAATCACGATCTTAGCTCTTTTAGCAAGAAATGCATGGAAAACAGTGTTCGTCTTATCATTGAGGTTGTCTTGTTAGGAAAATGAGTTAGGAGACAAAATAACGGTGTTTCTACATTAAGTTAGTGTGTCTCTTTTAGATCGGAGTTGAATAGCCCCCTAGCTCATTCAGCAACAGAGATAATCACGATCTTAGCTCTTTTAGCAAGAAATGCATGGAAAACAGTGTCCGTCTTATCATTGAGGTTGTCTTGTTAGGAAAATGAGTTAGGAGACACAAAAACGGTGTTTCTACATTAAGCTAGTGTGTCTCTTTTAGATCGGAGTTGAATAGCCCCCTGGCTCATTCAGCAATAAAGATAATCACTATCTTAGCTCTTTTAGCAAGAAATGCATGGAAAACAGTGTGCGTCTTATCATTGAGGTTGTCTTGTTAGGAAAATGAGTTAGGAGACACAATAACGGTGTTTCTACATTAAGTTAGTGTGTCTCTTTTAGATCGGAGTTGAATTAGCGCCCTAGCTCATTCAGCAACAGAGATAATCACGATCTTAGCACTTTTAGCAAGAAATGCATGGAAAACAGTGTTCGTCTTATCATTGAGGTTGTCTTGTTAGGAAAATGAGTTAGGAGACAAAATAACGGTGTTTCTACATTATGTTAGTGTGTCTCTTTTAGATCGGAGTTGAATTAGCCCCCTAGCTCATTCAGCAACAGAGATAATCACGATCTAAGCTCTTTTAGCAAGAAATGCATGGAAAACAGTGTGCGTCTTATCATTGAGGTTGTCTTGTTAGGAAAATGAGTTAGGAGACAAAATAACGGTGTTTCTACATTAAGTTAGTGTGTCTCTTTTACATCGGATTTGAATTAGCCCCCTAGCTCATTCAGCAACAGAGATAATCACGATCTTAGCTCTTTTAGCAAGAAATGCATGGAAAACAGTGTGCGTCTTATCATTGAGGTTGTCTTGTTAGGAAAATGAGTTAGGAGACAAAATAACGGTGTTTCTACATTAAGTTAGTGTGTCTCTTTTAGATCGGATTTGAATTAGCCCCCTAGCTAATTCAGCAACAGAGATAATCACGATCTTAGCTCTTTTAGCAAGAAATGCATGGAAAACAGTGTGCGTCTTATCATTGAGATTGTCTTGTTAGGAAAATGAGTTAGGAGACAAAATAACGTTGTTTCTACATTAAGTTAGTGTGTCTCTTTTAGATCGGAGTTGAATTAGCCCCCTAGCTCATTCAGCAACAGAGATAATCACAATCTTAGCTCTTTTAGCAAGAAATGCATGGAAAACAGTGTTCGTCTTATCATTGAGGTTGTCTTGTTAGGAAAATGAGTTAGGAGACAAAATAACGGTGTTTCTACATTAAGTTAGTGTGTCTCTTTTAAATCGGAGTTGAATAGCCCCCTAGCTCATTCAGCAACAGAGATAATCACGATCTTAGCTCTTTTAGCAAGAAATGCATGGAAAACAGTGTGCGTCTTATCATTGAGGTTGTCTTGTTAGGAAAATGAGTTAGGAGACAAAATAACGGTGTTTCTACATTAAGTTAGTGTGTCTCTTTTAGATCGGAGTTGAATAGCCCCCTAGCTCATTCAGCAACAGAGATAATCACGATCTTAGCTCTTTTAGCAAGAAATGCATGGAAAACAGTGTGCGTCTTATCATTGAGGTTGTCTTGTTAGGAAAATGAGTTAGGAGACAAAATAACGGTGTTTCTACATTAAGTTAGTGTGTCTCTTTTAGATCGGAGTTGATTTAGCCCCCTAGCTCATTCAGCAACAGAGATAATCACGATCTTAGCTCTTTTAGCAAGAAATGCATGGAAAACAGTGTGCGTCTTATCATTGAGGTTGTCGTGTTAGGAAATCGAGTTAGAAGACAAAATAACGGTGTTTCTACATAAAGTTAGCGTGTTTCTTTTGGATCGGAGTTGAATAGCCACCTAGCTCATTCAGCAATAAAGATAATCATGATCTTAGCTCTTTTAGCAAGAAATGCATGGAAAACAGTGTGCATCTTATCATTGAGGTTGTCTTGTTAGGAAAATGAGTTAGGAGACAAAATATTGGTGTTTCTACATTTAGTTAGTGTGTCTCTTTTAGATCGGAGTTGAATAGCCCCCTAGCTCATTCAGCAACAGATATAATCACGATCTTAGCTCTTTTAGCAAGAAATGCATGGAAAACAGTGTGCGTCTTATCATTGAGGTTGTCTTGTTAGGAAAATGAGTTAGGAGACAAAATAACGGTGTTTCTACATTAAGTTAGTGTGTCTCTTTTAGATTGGAGTTGAATAGCCCCCTAGCTCATTCAGCAACAGAGATAATCACGATCTTAGCTCTTTTAGCAAGAAATGCATGGAAAACAGTGTTCGTCTTATCATTGAGGTTGTCTTGTTAGGAAAATGAGTTAGGAGACACAATAACGGTGTTTCTACATTAAGCTAGTGTGTCTCTTTTAGATCGGAGTTGAATAGCCCCCTGGCTCATTCAGCAATAAAGATAATCACTATCTTAGCTCTTTTAGCAAGAAATGCATGGAAAACAGTGTGCGTCTTATCATTGAGGTTGTCTTGTTAGGAAAATGAGTTAGGAGACAAAATAACGGTGTTTCTACATTAAGTTAGTGTGTCTCTTTTAGATCGGAGTTGATTTAGCCCCCTAGCTCATTCAGCAACAGAGATAATCACGATCTTAGCTCTTTTAGCAAGAAATGCATGGAAAACAGTGTGCGTCTTATCATTGAGGTTGTCTTGTCAGGAAAATGAGTTAGGAGACAAAATAACGGTGTTTCTACATTAAGTTAGTGTGTCTCTTTTAGATCGGAGTTGAATTAGCCCCCTAGCTCATTCAGCAACAGAGATAATCACGATCTTAGCTCTTTTAGCAAGAAATGCATGGAAAACAGTGTTCGTCTTATCATTGAGATTGTCTTGTTAGGAAAATGAGTTAGGAGACACAATAACGGTGTTTCTACATTAAGCTAGTGTGTCTCTTTTAGATCGGAGTTGAATAGCCCCCTAGCTCATTCAGCAACAGAGATAATCACGATCTTAGCTCTTTTAGCAAGAAATGCATGGAAAACAGTGTTCGTCTTATCATTGAGGTTGTCTTGTTAGGAAAATGAGTTAGGAGACAAAATAACGGTGTTTCTACATTAAGTTAGTGTGTCTCTTTTAGATCGGAGTTGAATAGCCCCCTAGCTCATTCAGCAACAGAGATAATCACGATCTTAGCTCTTTTAGCAAGAAATGCATGGAAAACAGTGTTCGTCTTATCATTGAGGTTGTCTTGTTAGGAAAATTAGTTAGGAGACAAAATAACGGTGTTTCTACATTAAGTTAGTGTGTCTCTTTTAGATCGGAGTTGAATTAGCCCCCTAGCTCATTCAGCAACAGAGATAATCACGATCTAAGCTCTTTTAGCAAGAAATGCATGGAAAACAGTGTGCGTCTTATCATTGAGGTTGTCTTGTTAGGAAAATTAGTTAGGAGACAAAATAACGGTGTTTCTACATTAAGTTAGTGTGTCTCTTTTAGATCGGAGTTGAATTAGCCCCCTAGCTCATTCAGCAACAGAGATTATCACGATCTTAGCTCTTTTAGCAAGAAATGCATGGAAAACAGTGTTCGTCTTATCATTGAGGTTGTCTTGTTAGGAAAATTAGTTAGGAGACAAAATAACGGTGTTTCTACATTAAGTTAGTGTGTCTCTTTTAGATCGGAGTTGAATTAGCCCCCTAGCTCATTCAGCAACAGAGATAATCACGATCTAAGCTCTTTTAGCAAGAAATGCATGGAAAACAGTGTGCGTCTTATCATTGAGGTTGTCTTGTTAGGAAAATGAGTTAGGAGACAAAATAACGGTGTTTCTACATTAAGTTAGTGTGTCTCTTTTAGATCGGATTTGAATTAGCCCCCTAGCTCATTCAGCAACAGAGATAATCACGATCTTAGCTCTTTTAGCAAGAAATGCATGGAAAACAGTGTGCGTCTTATCATTGAGGTTGTCTTGTCAGGAAAATGAGTTAGGAGACAAAATAACGGTGTTTCTACATTAAGTTAGTGTGTCTCTTTTAGATCGGAGTTGAATTAGCCCCCTAGCTCATTCAGCAACAGAGATAATCACGATCTTAGCTCTTTTTGCAAGAAATGCATGGAAAACAGTGTGCGTCTTATCATTGAGGTTGTCGTGTTAGGAAAATGAGTTAGAAGACAAAATAACGGTGTTTCTACATAAAGTTAGCGTGTTTCTTTTAGATCGGATTTGAATAGCCACCTAGCTCATTCAGCAATAAAGATAATCATGATCTTAGCTCTTTTAGCAAGAAATGCATGGAAAACAGTGTGCGTCTTATTATTGAGGTTGTCTTGTTAGGAAAATGATTTAGGAGACAAAATAACGGTGTTTCTACATTAAGTTAGTGTGTCTCTTTTAGATCGGAGTTGAATAGCCCCCTAGCTCATTCAGCAACAGATATAATCACGATCTTAGCTCTTTTAGCAAGAAATGCATCGAAAACAGTGTTCGTCTTATCATTGAGGTTGTCTTGTTAGGAAAATGAGTTAGGAGACAAAATAACGGTGTTTCTACATTAAGTTAGTGTGTCTCTTTTAGATCGGAGTTGAATAGCCCCCTAGCTCATTCAGCAACAGAGATAATCACGATCTTAGCTCTTTAAGCAAGAAATGCATGGAAAACAGTGTTCGTCTTATCATTGAGGTTGTCTTGTTAGGAAAATGAGTTAGGAGACACAATAACGGTGTTTCTACATTAAGCTAGTGTGTCTCTTTTAGATCGGAGTTGAATAGCCCCCTGGCTCATTCAGCAATAAAGATAATCACTATCTTAGCTCTTTTAGCAAGAAATGCATGGAAAACAGTGTGCGTCTTATCATTGAGGTTGTCTTGTTAGGAAAATGAGTTAGGAGACAAAATAACGGTGTTTCTACATTAAGTTAGTGTGTCTCTTTTAGATCGGAGTTGAATTAGCCCCCTAGCTCATTCAGCAACAGAGATAATCACGATCTTAGCTCTTTTAGCAAGAAATGCATGGAAAACAGTGTTCGTCTTATCATTGAGGTTGTCTTGTTAGGAAAATTAGTTAGGAGACAAAATAACGGTGTTTCTACATTAAGTTAGTGTGTCTCTTTTAGATCGGATTTGAATTAGCCCCCTAGCTCATTCAGCAACAGAGATAATCACGATCTTAGCTCTTTTAGCAAGAAATGCATGGAAAACAGTGTGCGTCTTATCATTGAGGTTGTCTTGTCAGGAAAATGAGTTAGGAGACAAAATAACGGTGTTTCTACATTAAGTTAGTGTGTCTCTTTTAGATCGGAGTTGAATTAGCCCCCTAGCTCATTCAGCAACAGAGATAATCACGATCTTAGCTCTTTTTGCAAGAAATGCATGGAAAACAGTGTGCGTCTTATCATTGAGGTTGTCGTGTTAGGAAAATGAGTTAGAAGACAAAATAACGGTGTTTCTACATAAAGTTAGCGTGTTTCTTTTAGATCGGAGTTGAATAGCCACCTAGCTCATTCAGCAATAAAGATAATCATGATCTTAGCTCTTTTAGCAAGAAATGCATGGAAAACAGTGTGCGTCTTATTATTGAGGTTGTCTTGTTAGGAAAATGATTTAGGAGACAAAATAACGGTGTTTCTACATTAAGTTAGTGTGTCTCTTTTAGATCGGAGTTGAATAGCCCCCTAGCTCATTCAGCAACAGATATAATCACGATCTTAGCTCTTTTAGCAAGAAATGCATCGAAAACAGTGTTCGTCTTATCATTGAGGTTGTCTTGTTAGGAAAATGAGTTAGGAGACAAAATAACGGTGTTTCTACATTAAGTTAGTGTGTCTCTTTTAGATCGGAGTTGAATAGCCCCCTAGCTCATTCAGCAACAGAGATAATCACGATCTTAGCTCTTTAAGCAAGAAATGCATGGAAAACAGTGTTCGTCTTATCATTGAGGTTGTCTTGTTAGGAAAATGAGTTAGGAGACAAAATAACGGTGTTTCTACATTAAGTTAGTGTGTCTCTTTTAGATCGGATTTGAATTAGCCCCCTAGCTCATTCAGCAACAGAGATAATCACGATCTTAGCTCTTTTAGCAAGAAATGCATGGAAAACAGTGTGCGTCTTATCATTGAGGTTGTCTTGTCAGGAAAATGAGTTAGGAGACAAAATAACGGTGTTTCTACATTAAGTTAGTGTGTCTCTTTTAGATCGGAGTTGAATTAGCCCCCTAGCTCATTCAGCAACAGAGATAATCACGATCTTAGCTCTTTTTGCAAGAAATGCATGGAAAACAGTGTGCGTCTTATCATTGAGGTTGTCGTGTTAGGAAAATGAGTTAGAAGACAAAATAACGGTGTTTCTACATAAAGTTAGCGTGTTTCTTTTAGATCGGAGTTGAATAGCCACCTAGCTCATTCAGCAATAAAGATAATCATGATCTTAGCTCTTTTAGCAAGAAATGCATGGAAAACAGTGTGCGTCTTATTATTGAGGTTGTCTTGTTAGGAAAATGATTTAGGAGACAAAATAACGGTGTTTCTACATTAAGTTAGTGTGTCTCTTTTAGATCGGAGTTGAATAGCCCCCTAGCTCATTCAGCAACAGATATAATCACGATCTTAGCTCTTTTAGCAAGAAATGCATCGAAAACAGTGTTCGTCTTATCATTGAGGTTGTCTTGTTAGGAAAATGAGTTAGGAGACAAAATAACGGTGTTTCTACATTAAGTTAGTGTGTCTCTTTTAGATCGGAGTTGAATAGCCCCCTAGCTCATTCAGCAACAGAGATAATCACGATCTTAGCTCTTTAAGCAAGAAATGCATGGAAAACAGTGTTCGTCTTATCATTGAGGTTGTCTTGTTAGGAAAATGAGTTAGGAGACACAATAACGGTGTTTCTACATTAAGCTAGTGTGTCTCTTTTAGATCGGAGTTGAATAGCCCCCTGGCTCATTCAGCAATAAAGATAATCACTATCTTAGCTCTTTTAGCAAGAAATGCATGGAAAACAGTGTGCGTCTTATCATTGAGGTTGTCTTGTTAGGAAAATGAGTTAGGAGACAAAATAACAGTGTTTCTACATTAAGTTAGTGTGTCTCTTTTAGATCGGAGTTGAATTAGCCCCCTAGCTCATTCAGCAACAGAGATAATCACGATCTTAGCTCTTTTAGCAAGAAATGCATGGAAAACAGTGTTCGTCTTATCATTGAGGTTGTCTTGTTAGGAAAATTAGTTAGGAGACAAAATAACGGTGTTTCTACATTAAGTTAGTGTGTCTCTTTTAGATCGGAGTTGAATTAGCCCCCTAGCTCATTCAGCAACAGAGATTATCACGATCTTAGCTCTTTTAGCAAGAAATGCATGGAAAACAGTGTTCGTCTTATCATTGAGGTTGTCTTGTTAGGAAAATTAGTTAGGAGACAAAATAACGGTGTTTCTACATTAAGTTAGTGTGTCTCTTTTAGATCGGAGTTGAATTAGCCCCCTAGCTCATTCAGCAACAGAGATAATCACGATCTAAGCTCTTTTAGCAAGAAATGCATGGAAAACAGTGTGCGTCTTATCATTGAGGTTGTCTTGTTAGGAAAATGAGTTAGGAGACAAAATAACGGTGTTTCTACATTAAGTTAGTGTGTCTCTTTTAGATCGGATTTGAATTAGCCCCCTAGCTCATTCAGCAACAGAGATAATCACGATCTTAGCTCTTTTAGCAAGAAATGCATGGAAAACAGTGTGCGTCTTATCATTGAGGTTGTCTTGTCAGGAAAATGAGTTAGGAGACAAAATAACGGTGTTTCTACATTAAGTTAGTGTGTCTCTTTTAGATCGGAGTTGAATTAGCCCCCTAGCTCATTCAGCAACAGAGATAATCACGATCTTAGCTCTTTTTGCAAGAAATGCATGGAAAACAGTGTGCGTCTTATCATTGAGGTTGTCGTGTTAGGAAAATGAGTTAGAAGACAAAATAACGGTGTTTCTACATAAAGTTAGCGTGTTTCTTTTAGATCGGAGTTGAATAGCCACCTAGCTCATTCAGCAATAAAGATAATCATGATCTTAGCTCTTTTAGCAAGAAATGCATGGAAAACAGTGTGCGTCTTATTATTGAGGTTGTCTTGTTAGGAAAATGATTTAGGAGACAAAATAACGGTGTTTCTACATTAAGTTAGTGTGTCTCTTTTAGATCGGAGTTGAATAGCCCCCTAGCTCATTCAGCAACAGATATAATCACGATCTTAGCTCTTTTAGCAAGAAATGCATCGAAAACAGTGTTCGTCTTATCATTGAGGTTGTCTTGTTAGGAAAATGAGTTAGGAGACAAAATAACGGTGTTTCTACATTAAGTTAGTGTGTCTCTTTTAGATCGGAGTTGAATAGCCCCCTAGCTCATTCAGCAACAGAGATAATCACGATCTTAGCTCTTTAAGCAAGAAATGCATGGAAAACAGTGTTCGTCTTATCATTGAGGTTGTCTTGTTAGGAAAATGAGTTAGGAGACACAATAACGGTGTTTCTACATTAAGCTAGTGTGTCTCTTTTAGATCGGAGTTGAATAGCCCCCTGGCTCATTCAGCAATAAAGATAATCACTATCTTAGCTCTTTTAGCAAGAAATGCATGGAAAACAGTGTGCGTCTTATCATTGAGGTTGTCTTGTTAGGAAAATGAGTTAGGAGACAAAATAACGGTGTTTCTACATTAAGTTAGTGTGTCTCTTTTAGATCGGAGTTGAATTAGCCCCCTAGCTCATTCAGCAACAGAGATAATCACGATCTTAGCTCTTTTAGCAAGAAATGCATGGAAAACAGTGTTCGTCTTATCATTGAGGTTGTCTTGTTAGGAAAATTAGTTAGGAGACAAAATAACGGTGTTTCTACATTAAGTTAGTGTGTCTCTTTTAGATCGGAGTTGAATTAGCCCCCTAGCTCATTCAGCAACAGAGATAATCACGATCTTAGCTCTTTTAGCAAGAAATGCATGGAAAACAGTGTTCGTCTTATCATTGAGGTTGTCTTGTTAGGAAAATGAGTTAGGAGACAAAATAACGGTGTTTCTACATTATGTTAGTGTGTCTCTTTTAGATCGGAGTTGAATTAGCCCCCTAGCTCATTCAGCAACAGAGATAATCACGATCTAAGCTCTTTTAGCAAGAAATGCATGGAAAACAGTGTGCGTCTTATCATTGAGGTTGTCTTATTAGGAAAATGAGTTAGGAGACAAAATAACGGTGTTTCTACATTAAGTTAGTGTGTCTCTTTTAGATCGGATTTGAATTAGCCCCCTAGCTCATTCAGCAACAGAGATAATCACGATCTTAGCTCTTTTAGCAAGAAATGCATGGAAAACAGTGTGCGTCTTATCATTGAGGTTGTCTTGTTAGGAAAATGAGTTAGGAGACAAAATAACGGTGTTTCTACATTAAGTTAGTGTGTCTCTTTTAGATCGGATTTGAATTAGCCCCCTAGCTCATTCAGCAACAGAGATAATCACGATCTTAGCTCTTTTAGCAAGAAATGCATGGAAAACAGTGTGCGTCTTATCATTGAGGTTGTCTTGTTAGGAAAATGAGTTAGGAGACAAAATAACGGTGTTTCTACATTAAGTTAGTGTGTCTCTTTTAGATCGGAGTTGAATAGCCCCCTAGCTCATTCAGCAACAGAGATAATCACGATCTTAGCTCTTTTAGCAAGAAATGCATGGAAAACAGTGTGCGTCTTATCATTGAGGTTGTCTTGTTAGGAAAATGAGTTAGGAGACAAAATAACGGTGTTTCTACATTAAGTTAGTGTGTCTCTTTTAGATCGGTGTTGAATTAGCCCCCTAGCTCATTCAGCAACAGAGATAATCACGATCTTAGCTCTTTTAGCAAGAAATGCATGGAAAACAGTGTTCGTCTTATCATTGAGGTTGTCTTGTTAGGAAAATGAGTTAGGAGACAAAATAACGGTGTTTCTACATTAAGTTAGTGTGTCTCTTTTAGATCGGAGTTGAATAGCCCCCTAGCTCATTCAGCAACAGAGATAATCACGATCTTAGCTCTTTTAGCAAGAAATGCATGGCAAACAGTGTTCGTCTTATCATTGAGGTTGTCTTGTTAGGAAAATGAGTTAGGAGACACAATAACGGTGTTTCTACATTAAGCTAGTGTGTCTCTTTTAGATCGGAGTTGAATAGCCCCCTGGCTCATTCAGCAATAAAGATAATCACTATCTTAGCTCTTTTAGCAAGAAATGCATGGAAAACAGTGTGCGTCTTATCATTGAGGTTGTCTTGTTAGGAAAATGAGTTAGGAGACAAAATAACGGTGTTTCTACATTAAGTTAGTGTGTCTCTTTTAGATCGGAGTTGATTTAGCCCCCTAGCTCATTCAGCAACAGAGATAATCACGATCTTAGCTCTTTTAGCAAGAAATGCATGGAAAACAGTGTGCGTCTTATCATTGAGGTTGTCTTGTTAGGAAAATGAGTTAGGAGACAAAATACCGGTGTTTCTACATTAAGTTAGTGTGTCTCTTTTAGATCGGAGTTGAATAGCCTCCTAGCTCATTCTGCAACAGAGATAATCACGATCTTAGCTCTTTTAGCAAGAAATGCATGAAAAACAGTGTTCCTCTTATCATTGAGGTTGCCTTATTAGGAAAATGAGTTAGGAGACAAAATAACGGTGTTTCTACATTAAGTTAGTGTGTCTCTTTTAGATTGGAGTTGAATTAGCCCCCTAGCTCATTCAGCAACAGAGATAATCACGATCTTAGCTCTTTTAGCAAGAAATGCATGGAAAACAGTGTGCGTCTTATCATTGAGGTTGTCTTGTTAGGAAAATGAGTTAGGAGACAAAGTAACGGTGTTCCTACATGAAGTTAGTGAGTCTCTCTTAGATTAGAGTTGAATAGCCTCCTAGCTCATTCAGCAACAGAGATAATCACGATCTTAGCTCTTTTAGCAAGAAATGCATGGAAAACAGTGTGCGTCTTATCATTGAGGTTGTCTTGTTAGGAAAATGAGTTAGGAGACAAAATAACGGTGTTTCTACATTAAGTTAGTGTGTCTCTTTTAGATCGGATTTGAATTAGCCCCCTAGCTCATTCAGCAACAGAGATAATCACGATCTTAGCTCTTTTAGCAAGAAATGCATGGAAAACAGTGTGCGTCTTATCATTGAGGTTGTCTTGTTAGGACAATGAGTTAGGAGACAAAATAACGGTGTTTCTACATTAAGTTAGTGTGTCTCTTTTAGATCGGAGTTGAATAGCCCCCTAGCTCATTCAGCAACAGAGATAATCACGATCTTAGCTCTTTTAGCAAGAAATGCATGGAAAACAGTGTGCGTCTTATCATTGAGGTTGTCGTGTTAGGATAATGAGTTAGAAGACAAAATAACGGTGTTTCTACATAAAGTTAGCGTGTTTCTTTTAGATCGGAGTTGAATAGCCACCTAGCTCATTCAGCAATAAAGATAATCATGATCTTAGCTCTTTTAGCAAGAAATGCATGGAAAACAGTGTGCATCTTATCATTGAGGTTGTCTTGTTAGGAAAATGAGTTAGGAGACAAAATATTGGTGTTTCTACATTAAGTTAGTGTGTCTCTTTTAGATCGGAGTTGAATAGCCCCCTAGCTCATTCAGCAACAGATATAATCACGATCTTAGCTCTTTTAGCAAGAAATGCATGGAAAACAGTGTTTGTCTTATCATTGAGGTTGTCTTGTTAGGAAAATGAGTTAGGAGACAAAATAACGGTGTTTCTACATTAAGTTAGTGTGTCTCTTTTAGATCGGAGTTGAATAGCCCCCTAGCTCATTCAGCAACAGAGATAATCACGATCTTAGCTCTTTTAGCAAGAAATGCATGGCAAACAGTGTTCGTCTTATCATTGAGGTTGTCTTGTTAGGAAAATGAGTTAGGAGACACAATAACGGTGTTTCTACATTAAGCTAGTGTGTCTCTTTTAGATCGGAGTTGAATAGCCCCCTGGCTCATTCAGCAATAAAGATAATCACCATCTTAGCTCTTTTAGCAAGAAATGCATGGAAAACAGTGTGCGTCTTATCATTGAGGTTGTCTTGTTAGGAAAATGAGTTAGGAGACAAAATAACGGTGTTTCTACATTAAGTTAGTGTGTCTCTTTTAGATCGGAGTTGATTTAGCCCCCTAGCTCATTCAGCAACAGAGATAATCACGATCTTAGCTCTTTTAGCAAGAAATGCATGGAAAACAGTGTGCGTCTTATCATTGAGGTTGTCTTGTTAGGAAAATGAGTTAGGAGACAAAATACCGGTGTTTCTACATTAAGTTAGTGTGTCTCTTTTAGATCGGAGTTGAATAGCCTCCTAGCTCATTCTGCAACAGAGATAATCACGATCTTAGCTCTTTTAGCAAGAAATGCATGAAAAACAGTGTTCCTCTTATCATTGAGGTTGCCTTATTAGGAAAATGAGTTAGGAGACAAAATAACGGTGTTTCTACATTAAGTTAGTGTGTCTCTTTTAGATTGGAGTTGAATTAGCCCCCTAGCTCATTCAGCAACAGAGATAATCACGATCTTAGCTCTTTTAGCAAGAAATGCATGGAAAACAGTGTGCGTCTTATCATTGAGGTTGTCTTGTTAGGAAAATGAGTTAGGAGACAAAGTAACGGTGTTCCTACATGAAGTTAGTGAGTCTCTCTTAGATTAGAGTTGAATAGCCTCCTAGCTCATTCAGCAACAGAGATAATCACGATCTTAGCTCTTTTAGCAAGAAATGCATGGAAAACAGTGTGCGTCTTATCATTGAGGTTGTCTTGTTAGGAAAATGAGTTAGGAGACAAAATAACGGTGTTTCTACATTAAGTTAGTGTGTCTCTTTTAGATCGGATTTGAATTAGCCCCCTAGCTCATTCAGCAACAGAGATAATCACGATCTTAGCTCTTTTAGCAAGAAATGCATGGAAAACAGTGTGCGTCTTATCATTGAGGTTGTCTTGTTAGGAAAATGAGTTAGGAGACAAAATAACGGTGTTTCTACATTAAGTTAGTGTGTCTCTTTTAGATCGGAGTTGAATAGCCCCCTAGCTCATTCAGCAACAGAGATAATCACGATCTTAGCTCTTTTAGCAAGAAATGCATGGAAAACAGTGTGCGTCTTATCATTGAGGTTGTCTTGTTAGGAAAATGAGTTAGGAGACAAAATAACGGTGTTTCTACATTAAGTTAGTGTGTCTCTTTTAGATCAGTGTTGAATTAGCCCCCTAGCTCATTCAGCAACAGAGATAATTACGATCTTAGCTCTTTTAGCAAGAAATGCATGGAAAACAGTGTGCGTCTTATCATTGAGGTTGTCGTGTTAGGATAATGAGTTAGAAGACAAAATAACGGTGTTTCTACATAAAGTTAGCGTGTTTCTTTTAGATCGGAGTTGAATAGCCACCTAGCTCATTCAGCAATAAAGATAATCATGATCTTAGCTCTTTTAGCAAGAAATGCATGGAAAACAGTGTGCATCTTATCATTGAGGTTGTCTTGTTAGGAAAATGAGTTAGGAGACAAAATATTGGTGTTTCTACATTAAGTTAGTGTGTCTCTTTTAGATCGGAGTTGAATAGCCCCCTAGTTTATTCAGCAACAGATATAATCACGATCTTAGCTCTTTTAGCAAGAAATGCATGGAAAACAGTGTTCGTCTTATCATTGAGGTTGTCTTGTTAGGAAAATGAGTTAGGAGACAAAATAACGGTGTTTCTACATTAAGTTAGTGTGTCTCTTTTAGATCGGAGTTGAATAGCCCCCTAGCTCATTCAGCAACAGAGATAATCACGATCTTAGCTCTTTTAGCAAGAAATGCATGGCAAACAGTGTTCGTCTTATCATTGAGGTTGTCTTGTTAGGAAAATGAGTTAGGAGACACAATAACGGTGTTTCTACATTAAGCTAGTGTGTCTCTTTTAGATCGGAGTTGAATAGCCCCCTGGCTCATTCAGCAATAAAGATAATCACTATCTTAGCTCTTTTAGCAAGAAATGCATGGAAAACAGTGTGCGTCTTATCATTGAGGTTGTCTTGTTAGGAAAATGAGTTAGGAGACAAAATAACGGTGTTTCTACATTAAGTTAGTGTGTCTCTTTTAGATCGGAGTTGATTTAGCCCCCTAGCTCATTCAGCAACAGAGATAATCACGATCTTAGCTCTTTTAGCAAGAAATGCATGGAAAACAGTGTGCGTCTTATCATTGAGGTTGTCTTGTTAGGAAAATGAGTTAGGAGACAAAATACCGGTGTTTCTACATTAAGTTAGTGTGTCTCTTTTAGATCGGAGTTGAATAGCCTCCTAGCTCATTCTGCAACAGAGATAATCACGATCTTAGCTCTTTTAGCAAGAAATGCATGAAAAACAGTGTTCCTCTTATCATTGAGGTTGCCTTATTAGGAAAATGAGTTAGGAGACAAAATAACGGTGTTTCTACATTAAGTTAGTGTGTCTCTTTTAGATTGGAGTTGAATTAGCCCCCTAGCTCATTCAGCAACAGAGATAATCACGATCTTAGCTCTTTTAGCAAGAAATGCATGGAAAACAGTGTGCGTCTTATCATTGAGGTTGTCTTGTTAGGAAAATGAGTTAGGAGACAAAGTAACGGTGTTCCTACATGAAGTTAGTGAGTCTCTCTTAGATTAGAGTTGAATAGCCTCCTAGCTCATTCAGCAACAGAGATAATCACGATCTTAGCTCTTTTAGCAAGAAATGCATGGAAAACAGTGTGCGTCTTATCATTGAGGTTGTCTTGTTAGGAAAATGAGTTAGGAGACAAAATAACGGTGTTTCTACATTAAGTTAGTGTGTCTCTTTTAGATCGGATTTGAATTAGCCCCCTAGCTCATTCAGCAACAGAGATAATCACGATCTTAGCTCTTTTAGCAAGAAATGCATGGAAAACAGTGTGCGTCTTATCATTGAGGTTGTCTTGTTAGGAAAATGAGTTAGGAGACAAAATAACGGTGTTTCTACATTAAGTTAGTGTGTCTCTTTTAGATCGGAGTTGAATAGCCCCCTAGCTCATTCAGCAACAGAGATAATCACGATCTTAGCTCTTTTAGCAAGAAATGCATGGAAAACAGTGTGCGTCTTATCATTGAGGTTGTCTTGTTAGGAAAATGAGTTAGGAGACAAAATAACGGTGTTTCTACATTAAGTTAGTGTGTCTCTTTTAGATCGGTGTTGAATTAGCCCCCTAGCTCATTCAGCAACAGAGATAATTACGATCTTAGCTCTTTTAGCAAGAAATGCATGGAAAACAGTGTGCGTCTTATCATTGAGGTTGTCGTGTTAGGATAATGAGTTAGAAGACAAAATAACGGTGTTTCTACATAAAGTTAGCGTGTTTCTTTTAGATCGGAGTTGAATAGCCACCTAGCTCATTCAGCAATAAAGATAATCATGATCTTAGCTCTTTTAGCAAGAAATGCATGGAAAACAGTGTGCATCTTATCATTGAGGTTGTCTTGTTAGGAAAATGAGTTAGGAGACAAAATATTGGTGTTTCTACATTAAGTTAGTGTGTCTCTTTTAGATCGGAGTTGAATAGCCCCCTAGCTCATTCAGCAACAGATATAATCACGATCTTAGCTCTTTTAGCAAGAAATGCATGGAAAACAGTGTTCGTCTTATCATTGAGGTTGTCTTGTTAGGAAAATGAGTTAGGAGACAAAATAACGGTGTTTCTACATTAAGTTAGTGTGTCTCTTTTAGATCGGAGTTGAATAGCCCCCTAGCTCATTCAGCAACAGAGATAATCACGATCTTAGCTCTTTTAGCAAGAAATGCATGGCAAACAGTGTTCGTCTTATCATTGAGGTTGTCTTGTTAGGAAAATGAGTTAGGAGACACAATAACGGTGTTTCTACATTAAGCTAGTGTGTCTCTTTTAGATCGGAGTTGAATAGCCCCCTGGCTCATTCAGCAATAAAGATAATCACTATCTTAGCTCTTTTAGCAAGAAATGCATGGAAAACAGTGTGCGTCTTATCATTGAGGTTGTCTTGTTAGGAAAATGAGTTAGGAGACAAAATAACGGTGTTTCTACATTAAGTTAGTGTGTCTCTTTTAGATCGGAGTTGATTTAGCCCCCTAGCTCATTCAGCAACAGAGATAATCACGATCTTAGCTCTTTTAGCAAGAAATGCATGGAAAACAGTGTGCGTCTTATCATTGAGGTTGTCTTGTTAGGAAAATGAGTTAGGAGACAAAATACCGGTGTTTCTACATTAAGTTAGTGTGTCTCTTTTAGATCGGAGTTGAATAGCCTCCTAGCTCATTCTGCAACCGAGATAATCACGATCTTAGCTCTTTTAGCAAGAAATGCATGAAAAACAGTGTTCCTCTTATCATTGAGGTTGCCTTATTAGGAAAATGAGTTAGGAGACAAAATAACGGTGTTTCTACATTAAGTTAGTGTGTCTCTTTTAGATTGGAGTTGAATTAGCCCCCTAGCTCATTCAGCAACAGAGATAATCACGATCTTAGCTCTTTTAGCAAGAAATGCATGGAAAACAGTGTGCGTCTTATCATTGAGGTTGTCTTGTTAGGAAAATGAGTTAGGAGACAAAGTAACGGTGTTCCTACATGAAGTTAGTGAGTCTCTCTTAGATTAGAGTTGAATAGCCTCCTAGCTCATTCAGCAACAGAGATAATCACGATCTTAGCTCTTTTAGCAAGAAATGCATGGAAAACAGTGTGCGTCTTATCATTGAGGTTGTCTTGTTAGGAAAATGAGTTAGGAGACAAAATAACGGTGTTTCTACATTAAGTTAGTGTGTCTCTTTTAGATCGGAGTTGAATTAGTCCCCTAGCTCATTCAGCAACAGAGATAATCCCGATCTCAGCTCTTTTAGCAAGAAATGCATGGAAAACAGTGTTCGTCTTATCATTGAGGTTGTCTTGTTAGGAAAATGAGTTAGGAGACAAAATAACGGTGTTTCTACATTAAGTTAGTGTGTCTCTTTTAGATCTGAGTTGAATAGCCCCCTAGCTCATTCAGCAACAGAGATAATCACGATCTTAGCTCTTTTAGCAAGAAATGCATGGAAAACAGTGTGCGTCTTATCATTGAGGTTGTCTTGTTAGGAAAATGAGTTAGGAGACAAAATAACGGTGTTTCTACATTAAGTTAGTGTGTCTCTTTTAGATCGGAGTTGAATAGCCCCCTAGCTCATTCAGCAACAGAGATAATCACGATCTTAGCTCTTTTAGCAAGAAATGCATGGAAAACAGTGTGCGTCTTTATCATTGAGGTTGTCTTGTTAGGAAAATGAGTTAGGAGACAAAATAACGGTGTTTCTACATTAAGTTAGTGTGTTTCGTTTAGATCGGAGTTGAATTAGCCCCCTAGCTCATTCAGCAACAGAGATAATCACGATCTTAGCTCTTTTAGCAAGAAATGCATGGAAAACAGTGTGCGTCTTATCATTGAGGTTGTCGTGTTAGGAAAATGAGTTAGAAGACAAAATAACGGTGTTTCTACATAAAGTTAGCGTGTTTCTTTTAGATCGGAATTGAATAGCCACCTAGCTCATTCAGCAATAAAGATAATCATGATCTTAGCTCTTTTAGCAAGAAATGCATGGAAAACAGTGTGCATCTTATCATTGAGGTTGTCTTGTTAGGAAAATGAGTTAGGAGACAAAATATTGGTGTTTCTACATTAAGTTAGTGTGTCTCTTTTAGATCGGAGTTGATTTAGCCCCCTAGCTCATTCAGCAACAGAGATAATCACGATCTTAGCTCTTTTAGCAAGAAATGCATGGAAAACAGTGTGCGTCTTATCATTGAGGTTGTCTTGTTAGGAAAATGAGTTAGGAGACAAAATACCGGTGTTTCTACATTAAGTTAGTGTGTCTCTTTTAGATCGGAGTTGAATAGCCTCCTAGCTCATTCTGCAACAGAGATAATCACGATCTTAGCTCTTTTAGCAAGAAATGCATGAAAAACAGTGTTCCTCTTATCATTGAGGTTGCCTTATTAGGAAAATGAGTTAGGAGACAAAATAACGGTGTTTCTACATTAAGTTAGTGTGTCTCTTTTAGATTGGAGTTGAATTAGCCCCCTAGCTCATTCAGCAACAGAGATAATCACGATCTTAGCTCTTTTAGCAAGAAATGCATGGAAAACAGTGTGCGTCTTATCATTGAGGTTGTCTTGTTAGGAAAATGAGTTAGGAGACAAAGTAACGGTGTTCCTACATGAAGTTAGTGAGTCTCTCTTAGATTAGAGTTGAATAGCCTCCTAGCTCATTCAGCAACAGAGATAATCACGATCTTAGCTCTTTTAGCAAGAAATGCATGGAAAACAGTGTGCGTCTTATCATTGAGGTTGTCTTGTTAGGAAAATGAGTTAGGAGACAAAATAACGGTGTTTCTACATTAAGTTAGTGTGTCTCTTTTAGATCGGAGTTGAATTAGCCCCCTAGCTCATTCAGCAACAGAGATAATCACGATCTCAGCTCTTTTAGCAAGAAATGCATGGAAAACAGTGTTCGTCTTATCATTGAGGTTGTCTTGTTAGGAAAATGAGTTAGGAGACAAAATAACGGTGTTTCTACATTAAGTTAGTGTGTCTCTTTTAGATCGGAGTTGAATAGCCCCCTAGCTCATTCAGCAACAGAGATAATCACGATCTTAGCTCTTTTAGCAAGAAATGCATGGAAAACAGTGTGCGTCTTATCATTGAGGTTGTCTTGTTAGGAAAATGAGTTAGGAGACAAAATAACGGTGTTTCTACATTAAGTTAGTGTGTCTCTTTTAGATCGGAGTTGAATAGCCCCCTAGCTCATTCAGCAACAGAGATAATCACGATCTTAGCTCTTTTAGCAAGAAATGCATGGAAAACAGTGTGCGTCTTATCATTGAGGTTGTCTTTTTAGGAAAATGAGTTAGGAGACAAAATAACGGTGTTTCTACATTAAGTTAGTGTGTTTCGTTTAGATCGGAGTTGAATTAGCCCCCTAGCTCATTCAGCAACAGAGATAATCACGATCTTAGCTCTTTTAGCAAGAAATGCATGGAAAACAGTGTGCGTCTTATCATTGAGGTTGTCGTGTTAGGAAAAAGAGTTAGAAGACAAAATAACGGTGTTTCTACATAAAGTTAGCGTGTTTCTTTTAGATCGGAGTTGAATAGCCACCTAGCTCATTCAGCAATAAAGATAATCATGATCTTAGCTCTTTTAGCAAGAAATGCATGGAAAACAGTGTGCATCTTATCATTGAGGTTGTCTTGTTAGGAAAATGAGTTAGGAGACAAAATATTGGTGTTTCTACATTAAGTTAGTGTGTCTCTTTTAGATCGGAGTTGAATAGCCCCCTAGCTCATTCAGCAACAGATATAATCACGATCTTAGCTCTTTTAGCAAGAAAAGCATGGAAAACAGTGTTCGTCTTATCATTGAGGTTGTCTTGTTAGGAAAATGAGTTAGGAGACAAATTAACAGTGTTTCTACATTAAGTTAGTGTGTCTCTTTTAGATCGGAGTTGAATTAGCCCCCTAGCTCATTCAGCAACAGAGATAATCAAGATCTTAGCTCTTTTAGCAAGAAATGCATGGAAAACAGTGTTCGTCTTATCATTGAGGTTGTCTTGTTAGGAAAATGAGTTAGGAGACAAAATAACGGTGTTTCTACATTAAGTTAGTGTGTCTCTTTTAGATCGGAGTTGAATAGCCCCCTAGCTCATTCAGCAACAGAGATAATCACGATCTTAGCTCTTTTAGCAAGAAATGCATGGAAAACAGTGTGCGTCTTATCATTGAGGTTGTCTTGTTAGGAAAATGAGTTAGGAGACAAAATAACGGTGTTTCTACATTAAGTTAGTGTGTCTCTTTTAGATCGGAGTTGAATAGCCCCCTAGCTCATTCAGCAACAGAGATAATCACGATCTTAGCTCTTTTAGCAAGAAATGCATGGAAAACAGTGTGCGTCTTATCATTGAGGTTGTCTTGTTAGGAAAATGAGTTAGGAGACAAAATAACGGTGTTGCTACATTAAGTTAGTGTGTTTCGTTTAGATCGGAGTTGAATTAGCCCCCTAGCTCATTCAGCAACAGAGATAATCACGATCTTAGCTCTTTTAGCAAGAAATGCATGGAAAACAGTGTGCGTCTTATCATTGAGGTTGTCGTGTTAGGAAAATGAGTTAGAAGACAAAATAACGGTGTTTCTACATAAAGTTAGCGTGTTTCTTTTAGATCGGAGTTGAATAGCCACCTAGCTCATTCAGCAATAAAGATAATCATGATCTTAGCTCTTTTAGCAAGAAATGCATGGAAAACAGTGTGCATCTTATCATTGAGGTTGTCTTGTTAGGAAAATGAGTTAGGAGACAAAATATTGGTGTTTCTACATTAAGTTAGTGTGTCTCTTTTAGATCGGAGTTGAATAGCCCCCTAGCTCATTCAGCAACAGATATAATCACGATCTTAGCTCTTTTAGCAAGAAAAGCATGGAAAACAGTGTTCGTCTTATCATTGAGGTTGTCTTGTTAGGAAAATGAGTTAGGAGACAAATTAACGGTGTTTCTACATTAAGTTAGTGTGTCTCTTTTAGATCGGAGTTGAATTAGCCCCCTAGCTCATTCAGCAACAGAGATAATCAAGATCTTAGCTCTTTTAGCAAGAAATGCATGGAAAACAGTGTTCGTCTTATCATTGAGGTTGTCTTGTTAGGAAAATGAGTTAGGAGACAAAATAACGGTGTTTCTACATTAAGTTAGTGTGTCTCTTTTAGATCGGAGTTGAATAGCCCCCTAGCTCATTCAGCAACAGAGATAATCATGATCTTAGCTCTTTCAGCAAGAAATGCATGGAAAACAGTGTGCGTCTTATCATTGAGGTTGTCTTGTTAGGAAAATGAGTTAGGAGACAAAATAACGGTGTTTCTACATTAAGTTAGTGTGTCTCTTTTAGATCGGAGTTGAATAGCCCCCTAGCTCATTCAGCAACAGAGATAATCACGATCTTAGCTCTTTTAGCAAGAAATGCATGGAAAACAGTGTGCGTCTTATCATTGAGGTTGTCTTGTTAGGAAAATGAGTTAGGAGACAAAATAACGGTGTTTCTACATTAAGTTAGTGTGTCTCGTTTAGATCGGAGTTGAATTAGCCCCCTAGCTCATTCAGCAACAGAGATAATCACGATCTTAGCTCTTTTAGCAAGAAATGCATGGAAAACAGTGTGCGTCTTATCATTGAGGTTGTCGTGTTAGGAAAATGAGTTAGAAGACAAAATAACGGTGTTTCTACATAAAGTTAGCGTGTTTCTTTTAGATCGGAGTTGAATAGCCACCTAGCTCATTCAGCAATAAAGATAATCATGATCTTAGCTCTTTTAGCAAGAAATGCATGGAAAACAGTGTGCATCTTATCATTGAGGTTGTCTTGTTAGGAAAATGAGTTAGGAGACAAAATATTGGTGTTTCTACATTAAGTTAGTGTGTCTCTTTTAGATCTGAGTTGAATAGCCCCCTAGCTCATTCAGCAACAGATATAATCACGATCTTAGCTCTTTTAGCAAGAAAAGCATGGAAAACAGTGTTCGTCTTATCATTGAGGTTGTCTTGTTAGGAAAATGAGTTAGGAGACAAAGTAACGGTGTTTCTACATTAAGTTAGTGTGTCTCTTTTAGATCGGAGTTGAATAGCCCCCTAGCTCATTCAGCAACAGAGATAATCACGATCTTAGCTCTTTTAGCAAGAAATGCATGGAAAACAGTGTTCGTCTTATCATTGAGGTTGTCTTGTTAGGAAAATGAGTTAGGAGACACAATAACGGTGTTTCTACATTAAGCTAGTGTGTCTCTTTTAGATCGGAGTTGAATAGCCCCCTGGCTCATTCAGCAATAAAGATAATTACTATCTTAGCTCTTTTAGCAAGAAATGCATGGAAAACAGTGTGCGTCTTATCATTGAGGTTGTCTTGTTAGGAAAATGAGTTAGGAGACAAAATAACGGTGTTTCTACATTAAAATAGTGTGTCTCTTTTAGATCGGAGTTGATTTAGCCCCCTAGCTCATTCAGCAACAGAGATAATCACGATCTTAGCTCTTTTAGCAAGAAATGCATGGAAAACAGTGTTCGTCTTATCATTGAGGTTGTCTTGTTAGGAAAATGAGTTAGGAGACAAAATAACGGTGTTTCTACATTAAGTTAGTGTGTCTCTTTTAGATCGGAGTTGAATAGCCCCCTAGCTCATTCAGCAACAGAGATAATCACGATCTTAGCTCTTTTAGCAAGAAATGCATGGAAAACAGTGTGCGTCTTATCATTGAGGTTGTCTTTTTAGGAAAATGAGTTAGGAGACAAAATAACGGTGTTTCTACATTAAGTTAGTGTGTTTCGTTTAGATCGGAGTTGAATTAGCCCCCTAGCTCATTCAGCAACAGAGATAATCACGATCTTAGCTCTTTTAGCAAGAAATGCATGGAAAACAGTGTGCGTCTTATCATTGAGGTTGTCGTGTTAGGAAAATGAGTTAGAAGACAAAATAACGGTGTTTCTACATAAAGTTAGCGTGTTTCTTTTAGATCGGAGTTGAATAGCCACCTAGCTCATTCAGCAATAAAGATAATCATGATCTTAGCTCTTTTAGCAAGAAATGCATGGAAAACAGTGTGCATCTTATCATTGAGGTTGTCTTGTTAGGAAAATGAGTTAGGAGACAAAATATTGGTGTTTCTACATTAAGTTAGTGTGTCTCTTTTAGATCGGAGTTGAATAGCCCCCTAGCTCATTCAGCAACAGATATAATCACGATCTTAGCTCTTTTAGCAAGAAAAGCATGGAAAACAGTGTTCGTCTTATCATTGAGGTTGTCTTGTTAGGAAAATGAGTTAGGAGACAAATTAACAGTGTTTCTACATTAAGTTAGTGTGTCTCTTTTAGATCGGAGTTGAATTAGCCCCCTAGCTCATTCAGCAACAGAGATAATCAAGATCTTAGCTCTTTTAGCAAGAAATGCATGGAAAACAGTGTTCGTCTTATCATTGAGGTTGTCTTGTTAGGAAAATGAGTTAGGAGACAAAATAACGGTGTTTCTACATTAAGTTAGTGTGTCTCTTTTAGATCGGAGTTGAATAGCCCCCTAGCTCATTCAGCAACAGAGATAATCACGATCTTAGCTCTTTTAGCAAGAAATGCATGGAAAACAGTGTGCGTCTTATCATTGAGGTTGTCTTGTTAGGAAAATGAGTTAGGAGACAAAATAACGGTGTTTCTACATTAAGTTAGTGTGTCTCTTTTAGATCGGAGTTGAATAGCCCCCTAGCTCATTCAGCAACAGAGATAATCACGATCTTAGCTCTTTTAGCAAGAAATGCATGGAAAACAGTGTGCGTCTTATCATTGAGGTTGTCTTGTTAGGAAAATGAGTTAGGAGACAAAATAACGGTGTTTCTACATTAAGTTAGTGTGTTTCGTTTAGATCGGAGTTGAATTAGCCCCCTAGCTCATTCAGCAACAGAGATAATCACGATCTTAGCTCTTTTAGCAAGAAATGCATGGAAAACAGTGTGCGTCTTATCATTGAGGTTGTCGTGTTAGGAAAATGAGTTAGAAGACAAAATAACGGTGTTTCTACATAAAGTTAGCGTGTTTCTTTTAGATCGGAGTTGAATAGCCACCTAGCTCATTCAGCAATAAAGATAATCATGATCTTAGCTCTTTTAGCAAGAAATGCATGGAAAACAGTGTGCATCTTATCATTGAGGTTGTCTTGTTAGGAAAATGAGTTAGGAGACAAAATATTGGTGTTTCTACATTAAGTTAGTGTGTCTCTTTTAGATCGGAGTTGAATAGCCCCCTAGCTCATTCAGCAACAGATATAATCACGATCTTAGCTCTTTTAGCAAGAAAAGCATGGAAAACAGTGTTCGTCTTATCATTGAGGTTGTCTTGTTAGGAAAATGAGTTAGGAGACAAATTAACGGTGTTTCTACATTAAGTTAGTGTGTCTCTTTTAGATCGGAGTTGAATTAGCCCCCTAGCTCATTCAGCAACAGAGATAATCAAGATCTTAGCTCTTTTAGCAAGAAATGCATGGAAAACAGTGTTCGTCTTATCATTGAGGTTGTCTTGTTAGGAAAATGAGTTAGGAGACAAAATAACGGTGTTTCTACATTAAGTTAGTGTGTCTCTTTTAGATCGGAGTTGAATAGCCCCCTAGCTCATTCAGCAACAGAGATAATCATGATCTTAGCTCTTTCAGCAAGAAATGCATGGAAAACAGTGTGCGTCTTATCATTGAGGTTGTCTTGTTAGGAAAATGAGTTAGGAGACAAAATAACGGTGTTTCTACATTAAGTTAGTGTGTCTCGTTTAGATCGGAGTTGAATTAGCCCCCTAGCTCATTCAGCAACAGAGATAATCACGATCTTAGCTCTTTTAGCAAGAAATGCATGGAAAACAGTGTGCGTCTTATCATTGAGGTTGTCGTGTTAGGAAAATGAGTTAGAAGACAAAATAACGGTGTTTCTACATAAAGTTAGCGTGTTTCTTTTAGATCGGAGTTGAATAGCCACCTAGCTCATTCAGCAATAAAGATAATCATGATCTTAGCTCTTTTAGCAAGAAATGCATGGAAAACAGTGTGCATCTTATCATTGAGGTTGTCTTGTTAGGAAAATGAGTTAGGAGACAAAATATTGGTGTTTCTACATTAAGTTAGTGTGTCTCTTTTAGATCTGAGTTGAATAGCCCCCTAGCTCATTCAGCAACAGATATAATCACGATCTTAGCTCTTTTAGCAAGAAAAGCATGGAAAACAGTGTTCGTCTTATCATTGAGGTTGTCTTGTTAGGAAAATGAGTTAGGAGACAAAGTAACGGTGTTTCTACATTAAGTTAGTGTGTTTCGTTTAGATCGGAGTTGAATTAGCCCCCTAGCTCATTCAGCAACAGAGATAATCACGATCTTAGCTCTTTTAGCAAGAAATGCATGGAAAACAGTGTGCGTCTTATCATTGAGGTTGTCGTGTTAGGAAAATGAGTTAGAAGACAAAATAACGGTGTTTCTACATAAAGTTAGCGTGTTTCTTTTAGATCGGAGTTGAATAGCCACCTAGCTCATTCAGCAATAAAGATAATCATGATCTTAGCTCTTTTAGCAAGAAATGCATGGAAAACAGTGTGCATCTTATCATTGAGGTTGTCTTGTTAGGAAAATGAGTTAGGAGACAAAATATTGGTGTTTCTACATTAAGTTAGTGTGTCTCTTTTAGATCGGAGTTGAATAGCCCCCTAGCTCATTCAGCAACAGATATAATCACGATCTTAGCTCTTTAAGCAAGAAAAGCATGGAAAACAGTGTTCGTCTTATCATTGAGGTTGTCTTGTTAGGAAAATGAGTTAGGAGACAAATTAACGGTGTTTCTACATTAAGTTAGTGTGTCTCTTTTAGATCGGAGTTGAATTAGCCCCCTAGCTCATTCAGCAACAGAGATAATCAAGATCTTAGCTCTTTTAGCAAGAAATGCATGGAAAACAGTGTTCGTCTTATCATTGAGGTTGTCTTGTTAGGAAAATGAGTTAGGAGACAAAATAACGGTGTTTCTACATTAAGTTAGTGTGTCTCTTTTAGATCGGAGTTGAATAGCCCCCTAGCTCATTCAGCAACAGAGATAATCATGATCTTAGCTCTTTCAGCAAGAAATGCATGGAAAACAGTGTGCGTCTTATCATTGAGGTTGTCTTGTTAGGAAAATGAGTTAGGAGACAAAATAACGGTGTTTCTACATTAAGTTAGTGTGTCTCTTTTAGATCGGAGTTGAATAGCCCCCTAGCTCATTCAGCAACAGAGATAATCACGATCTTAGCTCTTTTAGCAAGAAATGCATGGAAAACAGTGTGCGTCTTATCATTGAGGTTGTCTTGTTAGGAAAATGAGTTAGGAGACAAAATAACGGTGTTTCTACATTAAGTTAGTGTGTCTCGTTTAGATCGGAGTTGAATTAGCCCCCTAGCTCATTCAGCAACAGAGATAATCACGATCTTAGCTCTTTTAGCAAGAAATGCATGGAAAACAGTGTGCGTCTTATCATTGAGGTTGTCGTGTTAGGAAAATGAGTTAGAAGACAAAATAACGGTGTTTCTACATAAAGTTAGCGTGTTTCTTTTAGATCGGAGTTGAATAGCCACCTAGCTCATTCAGCAATAAAGATAATCATGATCTTAGCTCTTTTAGCAAGAAATGCATGGAAAACAGTGTGCATCTTATCATTGAGGTTGTCTTGTTAGGAAAATGAGTTAGGAGACAAAATATTGGTGTTTCTACATTAAGTTAGTGTGTCTCTTTTAGATCTGAGTTGAATAGCCCCCTAGCTCATTCAGCAACAGATATAATCACGATCTTAGCTCTTTTAGCAAGAAAAGCATGGAAAACAGTGTTCGTCTTATCATTGAGGTTGTCTTGTTAGGAAAATGAGTTAGGAGACAAAGTAACGGTGTTTCTACATTAAGTTAGTGTGTCTCTTTTAGATCGGAGTTGAATAGCCCCCTAGCTCATTCAGCAACAGAGATAATCACGATCTTAGCTCTTTTAGCAAGAAATGCATGGAAAACAGTGTTCGTCTTATCATTGAGGTTGTCTTGTTAGGAAAATGAGTTAGGAGACACAATAACGGTGTTTCTACATTAAGCTAGTGTGTCTCTTTTAGATCGGAGTTGAATAGCCCCCTGGCTCATTCAGCAATAAAGATAATTACTATCTTAGCTCTTTTAGCAAGAAATGCATGGAAAACAGTGTGCGTCTTATCATTGAGGTTGTCTTGTTAGGAAAATGAGTTAGGAGACAAAATAACGGTGTTTCTACATTAAAATAGTGTGTCTCTTTTAGATCGGAGTTGATTTAGCCCCCTAGCTCATTCAGCAACAGAGATAATCACGATCTTAGCTCTTTTAGCAAGAAATGCATGGAAAACAGTGTTCGTCTTATCATTGAGGTTGTCTTGTTAGGAAAATTAGTTAGGAGACAAAATAACGGTGTTTCTACATTAAGTTAGTGTGTCTCTTTTAGATCGGAGTTGAATTAGCCCCCTAGCTCATTCAGCAACAGAGATAATCACGATCTTAGCTCTTTTAGCAAGAAATGCATGGAAAACAGTGTTCGTCTTATCATTGAGGTTGTCTTGTTAGGAAAATTAGTTAGGAGACAAAATAACGGTGTTTCTACATTAAGTTAGTGTGTCTCTTTTAGATCGGAGTTGAATTAGCCCCCTAGCTCATTCAGCAACAGAGATAATCACGATCTTAGCTCTTTTAGCAAGAAATGCATGGAAAACAGTGTTCGTCTTATCATTGAGGTTGTCTTGTTAGGAAAATGAGTTAGGAGACAAAATAACGGTGTTTCTACATTATGTTAGTGTGTCTCTTTTAGATCGGAGTTGAATTAGCCCCCTAGCTCATTCAGCAACAGAGATAATCACGATCTAAGCTCTTTTAGCAAGAAATGCATGGAAAACAGTGTGCGTCTTATCATTGAGGTTGTCTTGTTAGGAAAATGAGTTAGGAGACAAAATAACGGTGTTTCTACATTAAGTTAGTGTGTCTCTTTTAGATCGGAGTTGAATTAGCCCCCTAGCTCATTCAGCAACAGAGATAATCACGATCTTAGCTCTTTTAGCAAGAAATGCATGGAAAACAGTGTGCGTCTTATCATTGAGGTTGTCTTGTTAGGAAAATGAGTTAGGAGACAAAATAACGGTGTTTCTACATTAAGTTAGTGTGTCTCTTTTAGATCGGAGTTGAATAGCCCCCTAGCTCATTCAGCAACAGAGATAATCACGATCTTAGCTCTTTTAGCAAGAAATGCATGGAAAACAGTGTGCGTCTTATCATTGAGGTTGTCTTGTTAGGAAAATGAGTTAGGAGACAAAATAACGGTGTTTCTACATTAAGTTAGTGTGTCTCTTTTAGATCGGTGTTGAATTAGCCCCCTAGCTCATTCAGCAACAGAGATAATCACGATCTTAGCTCTTTTAGCAAGAAATGCATGGAAAACAGTGTGCGTCTTATCATTGAGGTTGTCGTGTTAGGAAAATGAGTTAGAAGACAAAATAATGGTGTTTCTACATAAAGTTAGCGTGTTTCTTTTAGATCGGAGTTGAATAGCCACCTAGCTCATTCAGCAATAAAGATAATCATGATCTTAGCTCTTTTAGCAAGAAATGCATGGAAAACAGTGTGCATCTTATCATTGAGGTTGTCTTGTTAGGAAAATGAGTTAGGAGACAAAATATTGGTGTTTCTACATTAAGTTAGTGTGTCTCTTTTAGATCGGAGTTGAATAGCCCCCTAGCTCATTCAGCAACAGATATAATCACGATCTTAGCTCTTTAAGCAAGAAAAGCATGGAAAACAGTGTTCGTCTTATCATTGAGGTTGTCTTGTTAGGAAAATGAGTTAGGAGACAAATTAACGGTGTTTCTACATTAAGTTAGTGTGTCTCTTTTAGATCGGAGTTGAATTAGCCCCCTAGCTCATTCAGCAACAGAGATAATCAAGATCTTAGCTCTTTTAGCAAGAAATGCATGGAAAACAGTGTTCGTCTTATCATTGAGGTTGTCTTGTTAGGAAAATGAGTTAGGAGACAAAATAACGGTGTTTCTACATTAAGTTAGTGTGTCTCTTTTAGATCGGAGTTGAATAGCCCCCTAGCTCATTCAGCAACAGAGATAATCATGATCTTAGCTCTTTCAGCAAGAAATGCATGGAAAACAGTGTGCGTCTTATCATTGAGGTTGTCTTGTTAGGAAAATGAGTTAGGAGACAAAATAACGGTGTTTCTACATTAAGTTAGTGTGTCTCTTTTAGATCGGAGTTGAATAGCCCCCTAGCTCATTCAGCAACAGAGATAATCACGATCTTAGCTCTTTTAGCAAGAAATGCATGGAAAACAGTGTGCGTCTTATCATTGAGGTTGTCTTGTTAGGAAAATGAGTTAGGAGACAAAATAACGGTGTTTCTACATTAAGTTAGTGTGTCTCGTTTAGATCGGAGTTGAATTAGCCCCCTAGCTCATTCAGCAACAGAGATAATCACGATCTTAGCTCTTTTAGCAAGAAATGCATGGAAAACAGTGTGCGTCTTATCATTGAGGTTGTCGTGTTAGGAAAATGAGTTAGAAGACAAAATAACGGTGTTTCTACATAAAGTTAGCGTGTTTCTTTTAGATCGGAGTTGAATAGCCACCTAGCTCATTCAGCAATAAAGATAATCATGATCTTAGCTCTTTTAGCAAGAAATGCATGGAAAACAGTGTGCATCTTATCATTGAGGTTGTCTTGTTAGGAAAATGAGTTAGGAGACAAAATATTGGTGTTTCTACATTAAGTTAGTGTGTCTCTTTTAGATCTGAGTTGAATAGCCCCCTAGCTCATTCAGCAACAGATATAATCACGATCTTAGCTCTTTTAGCAAGAAAAGCATGGAAAACAGTGTTCGTCTTATCATTGAGGTTGTCTTGTTAGGAAAATGAGTTAGGAGACAAAGTAACGGTGTTTCTACATTAAGTTAGTGTGTCTCTTTTAGATCGGAGTTGAATAGCCCCCTAGCTCATTCAGCAACAGAGATAATCACGATCTTAGCTCTTTTAGCAAGAAATGCATGGAAAACAGTGTTCGTCTTATCATTGAGGTTGTCTTGTTAGGAAAATGAGTTAGGAGACACAATAACGGTGTTTCTACATTAAGCTAGTGTGTCTCTTTTAGATCGGAGTTGAATAGCCCCCTGGCTCATTCAGCAATAAAGATAATTACTATCTTAGCTCTTTTAGCAAGAAATGCATGGAAAACAGTGTGCGTCTTATCATTGAGGTTGTCTTGTTAGGAAAATGAGTTAGGAGACAAAATAACGGTGTTTCTACATTAAAATAGTGTGTCTCTTTTAGATCGGAGTTGATTTAGCCCCCTAGCTCATTCAGCAACAGAGATAATCACGATCTTAGCTCTTTTAGCAAGAAATGCATGGAAAACAGTGTTCGTCTTATCATTGAGGTTGTCTTGTTAGGAAAATTAGTTAGGAGACAAAATAACGGTGTTTCTACATTAAGTTAGTGTGTCTCTTTTAGATCGGAGTTGAATTAGCCCCCTAGCTCATTCAGCAACAGAGATAATCACGATCTTAGCTCTTTTAGCAAGAAATGCATGGAAAACAGTGTTCGTCTTATCATTGAGGTTGTCTTGTTAGGAAAATTAGTTAGGAGACAAAATAACGGTGTTTCTACATTAAGTTAGTGTGTCTCTTTTAGATCGGAGTTGAATTAGCCCCCTAGCTCATTCAGCAACAGAGATAATCACGATCTTAGCTCTTTTAGCAAGAAATGCATGGAAAACAGTGTTCGTCTTATCATTGAGGTTGTCTTGTTAGGAAAATGAGTTAGGAGACAAAATAACGGTGTTTCTACATTATGTTAGTGTGTCTCTTTTAGATCGGAGTTGAATTAGCCCCCTAGCTCATTCAGCAACAGAGATAATCACGATCTAAGCTCTTTTAGCAAGAAATGCATGGAAAACAGTGTGCGTCTTATCATTGAGGTTGTCTTGTTAGGAAAATGAGTTAGGAGACAAAATAACGGTGTTTCTACATTAAGTTAGTGTGTCTCTTTTAGATCGGAGTTGAATTAGCCCCCTAGCTCATTCAGCAACAGAGATAATCACGATCTTAGCTCTTTTAGCAAGAAATGCATGGAAAACAGTGTGCGTCTTATCATTGAGGTTGTCTTGTTAGGAAAATGAGTTAGGAGACAAAATAACGGTGTTTCTACATTAAGTTAGTGTGTCTCTTTTAGATCAGAGTTGAATAGCCCCCTAGCTAATTCAGCAACAGAGATAATCACGATCTTAGCTCTTTTAGCAAGAAATGCATGGAAAACAGTGTGCGTCTTATCATTGAGGTTGTCTTGTTAGGAAAATGAGTTAGGAGACAAAATAACGGTGTTTCTACATTAAGTTAGTGTGTCTCTTTTAGATCGGTGTTGAATTAGCCCCCTAGCTCATTCAGCAACAGAGATAATCACGATCTTAGCTCTTTTAGCAAGAAATGCATGGAAAACAGTGTGCGTCTTATCATTGAGGTTGTCGTGTTAGGAAAATGAGTTAGAAGACAAAATAATGGTGTTTCTACATAAAGTTAGCGTGTTTCTTTTAGATCGGAGTTGAATAGCCACCTAGCTCATTCAGCAATAAAGATAATCATGATCTTAGCTCTTTTAGCAAGAAATGCATGGAAAACAGTGTGCATCTTATCATTGAGGTTGTCTTGTTAGGAAAATGAGTTAGGAGACAAAATATTGGTGTTTCTACATTAAGTTAGTGTGTCTCTTTTAGATCGGAGTTGAATAGCCCCCTAGCTCATTCAGCAACAGAGATAATCACGATCTTAGCTCTTTTAGCAAGAAATGCATGGCAAACAGTGTTCGTCTTATCATTGAGGTTGTCTTGTTAGGAAAATGAGTTAGGAGACACAATAACGGTGTTTCTACATTAAGCTAGTGTGTCTCTTTTAGATCGGAGTTGAATAGCCCCCTGGCTCATTCAGCAATAAAGATAATCACTATCTTAGCTCTTTTAGCAAGAAATGCATGGAAAACAGTGTGCGTCTTATCATTGAGGTTGTCTTGTTAGGAAAATGAGTTAGGAGACAAAATAACGGTGTTTCTACATTAAGTTAGTGTGTCTCTTTTAGATCGGAGTTGATTTAGCCCCCTAGCTCATTCAGCAACAGAGATAATCACGATCTTAGCTCTTTTAGCAAGAAATGCATGGAAAACAGTGTGCGTCTTATCATTGAGGTTGTCTTGTTAGGAAAATGAGTTAGGAGACAAAATACCGGTGTTTCTACATTAAGTTAGTGTGTCTCTTTTAGATCGGAGTTGAATAGCCTCCTAGCTCATTCTGCAACAGAGATAATCACGATCTTAGCTCTTTTAGCAAGAAATGCATGAAAAACAGTGTTCCTCTTATCATTGAGGTTGCCTTATTAGGAAAATGAGTTAGGAGACAAAATAACGGTGTTTCTACATTAAGTTAGTGTGTCTCTTTTAGATTGGAGTTGAATTAGCCCCCTAGCTCATTCAGCAACAGAGATAATCACGATCTTAGCTCTTTTAGCAAGAAATGCATGGAAAACAGTGTGCGTCTTATCATTGAGGTTGTCTTGTTAGGAAAATGAGTTAGGAGACAAAGTAACGGTGTTCCTACATGAAGTTAGTGAGTCTCTCTTAGATTAGAGTTGAATAGCCTCCTAGCTCATTCAGCAACAGAGATAATCACGATCTTAGCTCTTTTAGCAAGAAATGCATGGAAAACAGTGTGCGTCTTATCATTGAGGTTGTCTTGTTAGGAAAATGAGTTAGGAGACAAAATAACGGTGTTTCTACATTAAGTTAGTGTGTCTCTTTTAGATCGGATTTGAATTAGCCCCCTAGCTCATTCAGCAACAGAGATAATCACGATCTTAGCTCTTTTAGCAAGAAATGCATGGAAAACAGTGTGCGTCTTATCATTGAGGTTGTCTTGTTAGGAAAATGAGTTAGGAGACAAAATAACGGTGTTTCTACATTAAGTTAGTGTGTCTCTTTTAGATCGGAGTTGAATAGCCCCCTAGCTCATTCAGCAACAGAGATAATCACGATCTTAGCTCTTTTAGCAAGAAATGCATGGAAAACAGTGTGCGTCTTATCATTGAGGTTGTCTTGTTAGGAAAATGAGTTAGGAGACAAAATAACGGTGTTTCTACATTAAGTTAGTGTGTCTCTTTTAGATCGGTGTTGAATTAGCCCCCTAGCTCATTCAGCAACAGAGATAATCACGATCTTAGCTCTTTTAGCAAGAAATGCATGGAAAACAGTGTGCGTCTTATCATTGAGGTTGTCGTGTTAGGAAAATGAGTTAGAAGACAAAGTAACGGTGTTTCTACATAAAGTTAGCGTGTTTCTTTTAGATCGGAGTTGAATAGCCACCTAGCTCATTCAGCAATAAAGATAATCATGATCTTAGCTCTTTTAGCAAGAAATGCATGGAAAACAGTGTGCATCTTATCATTGAGGTTGTCTTGTTAGGAAAATGAGTTAGGAGACAAAATATTGGTGTTTCTACATTAAGTTAGTGTGTCTCTTTTAGATCGGAGTTGAATAGCCCCCTAGCTCATTCAGCAACAGAGATAATCACGATCTTAGCTCTTTTAGCAAGAAATGCATGGAAAACAGTGTGCGTCTTATCATTGAGGTTGTCGTGTTAGGAAAATGAGTTAGAAGACAAAATAACGGTGTTTCTACATAAAGTTAGCGTGTTTCTTTTAGATCGGAGTTGAATAGCCACCTAGCTCATTCAGCAATAAAGATAATCATGATCTTAGCTCTTTTAGCAAGAAATGCATGGAAAACAGTGTGCATCTTATCATTGAGGTTGTCTTGTTAGGAAAATGAGTTAGGAGACAAAATATTGGTGTTTCTACATTAAGTTAGTGTGTCTCTTTTAGATCGGAGTTGAATTAGCCCCCTAGCTCATTCAGCAACAGATATAATCACGATCTTAGCTCTTTTAGCAAGAAATGCATGGAAAACAGTGTTCGTCTTATCATTGAGGTTGTCTTGTTAGGAAAATGAGTTAGGAGACACAATAACGGTGTTTCTACATTAAGCTAGTGTGTCTCTTTTAGATCGGAGTTGAATAGCCCCCTGGCTCATTCAGCAATAAAGATAATCACTATCTTAGCTCTTTTAGCAAGAAATGCATGGAAAACAGTGTTCCTCTTATCATTGAGGTTGCCTTATTAGGAAAATGAGTTAGGAGACAAAATAACGGTGTTTCTACATTAAGTTAGTGTGTCTCTTTTAGATTGGAGTTGAATTAGCCCCCTAGCTCATTCAGCAACAGAGATAATCACGATCTTAGCTCTTTTAGCAAGAAATGCATGGAAAACAGTGTGCGTCTTATCATTGAGGTTGTCTTGTTAGGAAAATGAGTTAGGAGACAAAGTAACGGTGTTCCTACATGAAGTTAGTGAGTCTCTCTTAGATTAGAGTTGAATAGCCTCCTAGCTCATTCAGCAACAGAGATAATCACGATCTTAGCTCTTTTAGCAAGAAATGCATGGAAAACAGTGTGCGTCTTATCATTGAGGTTGTCTTGTTAGGAAAATGAGTTAGGAGAAAAAATAACGGTGTTTCTACATTAAGTTAGTGTGTCTCTTTTAGATCGGATTTGAATTAGCCCCCTAGCTCATTCAGCAACAGAGATAATCACGATCTTAGCTCTTTTAGCAAGAAATGCATGGAAAACAGTGTGCGTCTTATCATTGAGGTTGTCTTGTTAGGAAAATGAGTTAGGAGACAAAATAACGGTGTTTCTACATTAAGTTAGTGTGTCTCTTTTAGATCGGAGTTGAATAGCCCCCTAGCTCATTCAGCAACAGAGATAATCACGATCTTAGCTCTTTTAGCAAGAAATGCATGGAAAACAGTGTGCGTCTTATCATTGAGGTTGTCTTGTTAGGAAAATGAGTTAGGAGACAAAATAACGGTGTTTCTACATTAAGTTAGTGTGTCTCTTTTAGATCGGTGTTGAATTAGCCCCCTAGCTCATTCAGCAACAGAGATAATCACGATCTTAGCTCTTTTAGCAAGAAATGCATGGAAAACAGTGTGCGTCTTATCATTGAGGTTGTCGTGTTAGGAAAATGAGTTAGAAGACAAAATAACGGTGTTTCTACATAAAGTTAGCGTGTTTCTTTTAGATCGGAGTTGAATAGCCACCTAGCTCATTCAGCAATAAAGATAATCATGATCTTAGCTCTTTTAGCAAGAAATGCATGGAAAACAGTGTGCATCTTATCATTGAGGTTGTCTTGTTAGGAAAATGAGTTAGGAGACAAAATATTGGTGTTTCTACATTAAGTTAGTGTGTCTCTTTTAGATCGGAGTTGAATAGCCCCCTAGCTCATTCAGCAACAGATATAATCACGATCTTAGCTCTTTTAGCAAGAAATGCATGGAAAACAGTGTTCGTCTTATCATTGAGGTTGTCTTGTTAGGAAAATGAGTTAGGAGACAAAATAACGGTGTTTCTACATTAAGTTAGTGTGTCTCTTTTAGATCGGAGTTGAATAGCCCCCTAGCTCATTCAGCAACAGAGATAATCACGATCTTAGCTCTTTTAGCAAGAAATGCATGGCAAACAGTGTTCGTCTTATCATTGAGGTTGTCTTGTTAGGAAAATGAGTTAGGAGACACAATAACGGTGTTTCTACATTAAGCTAGTGTGTCTCTTTTAGATCGGAGTTGAATAGCCCCCTGGCTCATTCAGCAATAAAGATAATCACTATCTTAGCTCTTTTAGCAAGAAATGCATGGAAAACAGTGTGCGTCTTATCATTGAGGTTGTCTTGTTAGGAAAATGAGTTAGGAGACAAAATAACGGTGTTTCTACATTAAGTTAGTGTGTCTCTTTTAGATCGGAGTTGAATAGCCCCCTAGCTCATTCAGCAACAGAGATAATCACGATCTTAGCTCTTTTAGCAAGAAATGCATGGAAAACAGTGTGCGTCTTATCATTGAGGTTGTCTTGTTAGGAAAATGAGTTAGGAGACAAAATAACGGTGTTTCTACATTAAGTTAGTGTGTCTCTTTTAGATCGGTGTTGAATTAGCCCCCTAGCTCATTCAGCAACAGAGATAATCACGATCTTAGCTCTTTTAGCAAGAAATGCATGGAAAACAGTGTGCGTCTTATCATTGAGGTTGTCGTGTTAGGAAAATGAGTTAGAAGACAAAATAACGGTGTTTCTCCATAAAGTTAGCGTGTTTCTTTTAGATCGGAGTTGAATAGCCACCTAGCTCATTCAGCAATAAAGATAATCATAATCTTAGCTCTTTTAGCAAGAAATGCATGGAAAACAGTGTGCATCTTATCATTGAGGTTGTCTTGTTAGGAAAATGAGTTAGGAGACAAAATAACGGTGTTTCTACATTAAGTTAGTGTGTCTCTTTTAGATCGGTGTTGAATTAGCCCCCTAGCTCATTCAGCAACAGAGATAATCACGATCTTAGCTCTTTTAGCAAGAAATGCATGGAAAACAGTGTGCGTCTTATCATTGAGGTTGTCGTGTTAGGAAAATGAGTTAGAAGACAAAATAACGGTGTTTCTACATAAAGTTAGCGTGTTTCTTTTAGATCGGAGTTGAATAGCCACCTAGCTCATTCAGCAACAGAGATAATCACGATCTTAGCTCTTTTAGCAAGAAATGCATGAAAAACAGTGTTCCTCTTATCATTGAGGTTGCCTTATTAGGAAAATGAGTTAGGAGACAAAATAACGGTGTTTCTACATTAAGTTAGTGTGTCTCTTTTAGATTGGAGTTGAATTAGCCCCCTAGCTCATTCAGCAACAGAGATAATCACGATCTTAGCTCTTTTAGCAAGAAATGCATGGAAAACAGTGTGCGTCTTATCATTGAGGTTGTCTTGTTAGGAAAATGAGTTAGGAGACAAAATAACGGTGTTTCTACATTAAGTTAGTGTGTCTCTTTTAGATCGGAGTTGAATAGCCCCCTAGCTCATTCAGCAACAGAGATAATCACGATCTTAGCTCTTTTAGCAAGAAATGCATGGAAAACAGTGTGCGTCTTATCATTGAGGTTGTCTTGTTAGGAAAATGAGTTAGGAGACAAAATAACGGTGTTTCTACATTAAGTTAGTGTGTCTCTTTTAGATCGGTGTTGAATTAGCCCCCTAGCTCATTCAGCAACAGAGATAATCACGATCTTAGCTCTTTTAGCAAGAAATGCATGGAAAACAGTGTGCGTCTTATCATTGAGGTTGTCGTGTTAGGAAAATGAGTTAGAAGACAAAATAACGGTGTTTCTACATAAAGTTAGCGTGTTTCTTTTAGATCGGAGTTGAATAGCCACCTAGCTCATTCAGCAATAAAGATAATCATGATCTTAGCTCTTTTAGCAAGAAATGCATGGAAAACAGTGTGCATCTTATCATTGAGGTTGTCTTGTTAGGAAAATGAGTTAGGAGACAAAATATTGGTGTTTCTACATTAAGTTAGTGTGTCTCTTTTAGATCGGAGTTGAATAGCCCCCTAGCTCATTCAGCAACAGATATAATCACGATCTTAGCTCTTTTAGCAAGAAATGCATGGAAAACAGTGTTCGTCTTATCATTGAGGTTGTCTTGTTAGGAAAATGAGTTAGGAGACAAAATAACGGTGTTTCTACATTAAGTTAGTGTGTCTCTTTTAGATCGGAGTTGAATAGCCCCCTAGCTCATTCAGCAACAGAGATAATCACGATCTTAGCTCTTTTAGCAAGAAATGCATGGCAAACAGTGTTCGTCTTATCATTGAGGTTGTCTTGTTAGGAAAATGAGTTAGGAGACACAATAACGGTGTTTCTACATTAAGCTAGTGTGTCTCTTTTAGATCGGAGTTGAATAGCCCCCTGGCTCATTCAGCAATAAAGATAATCACTATCTTAGCTCTTTTAGCAAGAAATGCATGGAAAACAGTGTGCGTCTTATCATTGAGGTTGTCTTGTTAGGAAAATGAGTTAGGAGACAAAATAACGGTGTTTCTACATTAAGTTAGTGTGTCTCTTTTAGATCGGAGTTGATTTAGCCCCCTAGCTCATTCAGCAACAGAGATAATCACGATCTTAGCTCTTTTAGCAAGAAATGCATGGAAAACAGTGTGCATCTTATCATTGAGGTTGTCTTGTTAGGAAAATGAGTTAGGAGACAAAATACCGGTGTTTCTACATTAAGTTAGTGTGTCTCTTTTAGATCGGAGTTGAATAGCCTCCTAGCTCATTCTGCAACAGAGATAATCACGATCTTAGCTCTTTTAGCAAGAAATGCATGAAAAACAGTGTTCCTCTTATCATTGAGGTTGCCTTATTAGGAAAATGAGTTAGGAGACAAAATAACGGTGTTTCTACATTAAGTTAGTGAGTCTCTCTTAGATTAGAGTTGAATAGCCTCCTAGCTCATTCAGCAACAGAGATAATCACGATCTTAGCTCTTTTAGCAAGAAATGCATGGAAAACAGTGTGCGTCTTATCATTGAGGTTGTCTTGTTAGGAAAATGAGTTAGGAGACAAAATAACGGTGTTTCTACATTAAGTTAGTGTGTCTCTTTTAGATCGGAGTTGAATTAGCCCCCTAGCTCATTCAGCAACAGAGATAATCCCGATCTCAGCTCTTTTAGCAAGAAATGCATGGAAAACAGTGTTCGTCTTATCATTGAGGTTGTCTTGTTAGGAAAATGAGTTAGGAGACAAAATAACGGTGTTTCTACATTAAGTTAGTGTGTCTCTTTTAGATCGGAGTTGAATAGCCCCCTAGCTCATTCAGCAACAGAGATAATCACGATCTTAGCTCTTTTAGCAAGAAATGCATGGAAAACAGTGTGCGTCTTATCATTGAGGTTGTCTTGTTAGGAAAATGAGTTAGGAGACAAAATAACGGTGTTTCTACATTAAGTTAGTGTGTCTCTTTTAGATCGGAGTTGAATAGCCCCCTAGCTCATTCAGCAACAGAGATAATCACGATCTTAGCTCTTTTAGCAAGAAATGCATGGAAAACAGTGTGCGTCTTTATCATTGAGGTTGTCTTGTTAGGAAAATGAGTTAGGAGACAAAATAACGGTGTTTCTACATTAAGTTAGTGTGTTTCGTTTAGATCGGAGTTGAATTAGCCCCCTAGCTCATTCAGCAACAGAGATAATCACGATCTTAGCTCTTTTAGCAAGAAATGCATGGAAAACAGTGTGCGTCTTATCATTGAGGTTGTCGTGTTAGGAAAATGAGTTAGAAGACAAAATAACGGTGTTTCTACATAAAGTTAGCGTGTTTCTTTTAGATCGGAATTGAATAGCCCCCTAGCTCATTCAGCAATAAAGATAATCATGATCTTAGCTCTTTTAGCAAGAAATGCATGGAAAACAGTGTGCATCTTATCATTGAGGTTGTCTTGTTAGGAAAATGAGTTAGGAGACAAAATATTGGTGTTTCTACATTAAGTTAGTGTGTCTCTTTTAGATCGGAGTTGATTTAGCCCCCCTAGCTCATTCAGCAACAGAGATAATCACGATCTTAGCTCTTTTAGCAAGAAATGCATGGAAAACAGTGTGCGTCTTATCATTGAGGTTGTCTTGTTAGGAAAATGAGTTAGGAGACAAAATACCGGTGTTTCTACATTAAGTTAGTGTGTCTCTTTTAGATCGGAGTTGAATAGCCTCCTAGCTCATTCTGCAACAGAGATAATCACGATCTTAGCTCTTTTAGCAAGAAATGCATGAAAAACAGTGTTCCTCTTATCATTGAGGTTGCCTTATTAGGAAAATGAGTTAGGAGACAAAATAACGGTGTTTCTACATTAAGTTAGTGTGTCTCTTTTAGATTGGAGTTGAATTAGCCCCCTAGCTCATTCAGCAACAGAGATAATCACGATCTTAGCTCTTTTAGCAAGAAATGCATGGAAAACAGTGTGCGTCTTATCATTGAGGTTGTCTTGTTAGGAAAATGAGTTAGGAGACAAAGTAACGGTGTTCCTACATGAAGTTAGTGAGTCTCTCTTAGATTAGAGTTGAATAGCCTCCTAGCTCATTCAGCAACAGAGATAATCACGATCTTAGCTCTTTTAGCAAGAAATGCATGGAAAACAGTGTGCGTCTTATCATTGAGGTTGTCTTGTTAGGAAAATGAGTTAGGAGACAAAATAACGGTGTTTCTACATTAAGTTAGTGTGTCTCTTTTAGATCGGAGTTGAATTAGCCCCCTAGCTCATTCAGCAACAGAGATAATCACGATCTCAGCTCTTTTAGCAAGAAATGCATGGAAAACAGTGTTCGTCTTATCATTGAGGTTGTCTTGTTAGGAAAATGAGTTAGGAGACAAAATAACGGTGTTTCTACATTAAGTTAGTGTGTCTCTTTTAGATCGGAGTTGAATAGCCCCCTAGCTCATTCAGCAACAGAGATAATCACGATCTTAGCTCTTTTAGCAAGAAATGCATGGAAAACAGTGTGCGTCTTATCATTGAGGTTGTCTTGTTAGGAAAATGAGTTAGGAGACAAAATAACGGTGTTTCTACATTAAGTTAGTGTGTCTCTTTTAGATCGGAGTTGAATAGCCCCCTAGCTCATTCAGCAACAGAGATAATCACGATCTTAGCTCTTTTAGCAAGAAATGCATGGAAAACAGTGTGCGTCTTATCATTGAGGTTGTCTTGTTAGGAAAATGAGTTAGGAGACAAAATAACGGTGTTTCTACATTAAGTTAGTGTGTTTCGTTTAGATCGGAGTTGAATTAGCCCCCTAGCTCATTCAGCAACAGAGATAATCACGATCTTAGCTCTTTTAGCAAGAAATGCATGGAAAACAGTGTGCGTCTTATCATTGAGGTTGTCGTGTTAGGAAAATGAGTTAGAAGACAAAATAACGGTGTTTCTACATAAAGTTAGCGTGTTTCTTTTAGATCGGAGTTGAATAGCCACCTAGCTCATTCAGCAATAAAGATAATCATGATCTTAGCTCTTTTAGCAAGAAATGCATGGAAAACAGTGTGCATCTTATCATTGAGGTTGTCTTGTTAGGAAAATGAGTTAGGAGACAAAATATTGGTGTTTCTACATTAAGTTAGTGTGTCTCTTTTAGATCGGAGTTGAATAGCCCCCTAGCTCATTCAGCAACAGATATAATCACGATCTTAGCTCTTTTAGCAAGAAAAGCATGGAAAACAGTGTTCGTCTTATCATTGAGGTTGTCTTGTTAGGAAAATGAGTTAGGAGACAAAATAACGGTGTTTCTACATTAAGTTAGTGTGTTTCGTTTAGATCGGAGTTGAATTAGCCCCCTAGCTCATTCAGCAACAGAGATAATCACGATCTTAGCTCTTTTAGCAAGAAATGCATGGAAAACAGTGTGCGTCTTATCATTGAGGTTGTCGTGTTAGGAAAATGAGTTAGAAGACAAAATAACGGTGTTTCTACATAAAGTTAGCGTGTTTCTTTTAGATCGGAGTTGAATAGCCACCTAGCTCATTCAGCAATAAAGATAATCATGATCTTAGCTCTTTTAGCAAGAAATGCATGGAAAACAGTGTGCATCTTATCATTGAGGTTGTCTTGTTAGGAAAATGAGTTAGGAGACAAAATATTGGTGTTTCTACATTAAGTTAGTGTGTCTCTTTTAGATCGGAGTTGAATAGCCCCCTAGCTCATTCAGCAACAGATATAATCACGATCTTAGCTCTTTTAGCAAGAAAAGCATGGAAAACAGTGTTCGTCTTATCATTGAGGTTGTCTTGTTAGGAAAATGAGTTAGGAGACAAATTAACAGTGTTTCTACATTAAGTTAGTGTGTCTCTTTTAGATTGGAGTTGAATTAGCCCCCTAGCTCATTCAGCAACAGAGATAATCAAGATCTTAGCTCTTTTAGCAAGAAATGCATGGAAAACAGTGTTCGTCTTATCATTGAGGTTGTCTTGTTAGGAAAATGAGTTAGGAGACAAAATAACGGTGTTTCTACATTAAGTTAGTGTGTCTCTTTTAGATCGGAGTTGAATAGCCCCCTAGCTCATTCAGCAACAGAGATAATCATGATCTTAGCTCTTTTAGCAAGAAATGCATGGAAAACAGTGTGCGTCTTATCATTGAGGTTGTCTTGTTAGGAAAATGAGTTAGGAGACAAAATAACGGTGTTTCTACATTAAGTTAGTGTGTCTCTTTTAGATCGGAGTTGAATAGCCCCCTAGCTCATTCAGCAACAGAGATAATCACGATCTTAGCTCTTTTAGCAAGAAATGCATGGAAAACAGTGTGCGTCTTATCATTGAGGTTGTCTTGTTAGGAAAATGAGTTAGGAGACAAAATAACGGTGTTTCTACATTAAGTTAGTGTGTCTCGTTTAGATCGGAGTTGAATAAGCCCCCTAGCTCATTCAGCAACAGAGATAATCACGATCTTAGCTCTTTTAGCAAGAAATGCATGGAAAACAGTGTGCATCTTATCATTGAGGTTGTCGTGTTAGTAAAATGAGTTAGAAGACAAAATAACGGTGTTTCTACATAAAGTTAGCGTGTTTCTTTTAGATCGGAGTTGAATAGCCACCTAGCTCATTCAGCAATAAAGATAATCATGATCTTAGCTCTTTTAGCAAGAAATGCATGGAAAACAGTGTGCATCTTATCATTGAGGTTGTCTTGTTAGGAAAATGAGTTAGGAGACAAAATATTGGTGTTTCTACATTAAGTTAGTGTGTCTCTTTTAGATCGGAGTTGAATAGCCCCCTAGCTCATTCAGCAACAGATATAATCACGATCTTAGCTCTTTTAGCAAGAAAAGCATGGAAAACAGTGTTCGTCTTATCATTGAGGTTGTCTTGTTAGGAAAATGAGTTAGGAGACAAAGTAACGGTGTTTCTACATTAAGTTAGTGTGTCTCTTTTAGATCGGAGTTGAATAGCCCCCTAGCTCATTCAGCAACAGAGATAATCACGATCTTAGCTCTTTTAGCAAGAAATGCATGGAAAACAGTGTTCGTCTTATCATTGAGGTTGTCTTGTTAGGAAAATGAGTTAGGAGACACAATAACGGTGTTTCTACATTAAGCTAGTGTGTCTCTTTTAGATCGGAGTTGAATAGCCCCCTGGCTCATTCAGCAATAAAGATAATCACTATCTTAGCTCTTTTAGCAAGAAATGCATGGAAAACAGTGTGCGTCTTATCATTGAGGTTGTCTTGTTAGGAAAATGAGTTAGGAGACAAAATAACGGTGTTTCTACATTAAAATAGTGTGTCTCTTTTAGATCGGAGTTGATTTAGCCCCCTAGCTCATTCAGCAACAGAGATAATCACGATCTTAGCTCTTTTAGCAAGAAATGCATGGAAAACAGTGTGCGTCTTATCATTGAGGTTGTCTTGTTAGGAAAATGAGTTAGGAGACAAAATAACGGTGTTTCTTTATTAAGTTAGTGTGTCTCTTTTAGATCGGAGTTGAATAGCCCCCTAGCTCATTCAGCAACAGAGATAATCACGATCTTAGCTCTTTTAGCAAGAAATGCATGGAAAACAGTGTGCGTCTTATCATTGAGGTTGTCTTGTTAGGAAAATGAGTTAGGAGACAAAATAACGGTGTTTCTACATTAAGTTAGTGTGTCTCTTTTAGATCGGAGTTGAATAGCTCCCTAGCTCATTCTGCAACAGAGATAATCACGATCTTAGCTCTTTTAGCAAGAAATGCATGGAAAACAGTGTTCGTCTTATCATTGAGGTTGTCTTTTTAGGAAAATGAGTTAGGAGACAAAATAACGGTGTGTCTACATTAAGTTAGTGTGTCTCTTTTAGATCGGAGTTGAATTAGCCCCCTAGCTCATTCAGCAACAGAGATAATCATGATCTTAGCTCTTTTAGCAAGAAATGCATGGAAAACAGTGTGCGTCTTATCATTGAGGTTGTCTTGTTAGGAAAATGAGTTAGGAGACAAAATAACGGTGTTTCTACATTAAGTTAGTGTGTCTCTTTTAGATCGGAGTTGAATAGCCCCCTAGCTCATTCAGCAACAGAGATAATCACGATCTTAGCTCTTTTAGCAAGAAATGCATGGAAAACAGTGTGCGTCTTATCATTGAGGTTGTCTTGTTAGGAAAATGAGTTAGGAGACAAAATACCGGTGTTTCTACATTAAGTTAGTGTGTCTCTTTTAGATCGGAGTTGAATAGCCCCCTAGCTCATTCTGCAACAGAGATAATCACGATCTTAGCTCTTTTAGCAAGAAATGCATGGAAAACAGTGTTCTTCTTATCATTGAGGTTGCCTTATTAGGAAAATGAGTTAGGAGACAAAATAACGGTGTTTCTACATTAAGTTAGTGTGTCTCTTTTAGATTGGAGTTGAATTAGCCCCCTAGCTCATTCAGCAACAGAGATAATCACGATCTTAGCTCTTTTAGCAAGAAATGCATGGAAAACAGTGTGCGTCTTATCATTGAGGTTGTCTTGTTAGGAAAATGAGTTAGGAGACAAAATAACAGTGTTTCTACATTAAGTTAGTGTTTCTCTTTTAGATCGGAGTTAAATAGCCCCCTAGCTCATTCAGCAACAGAGATAATCACGATCTTAGCTCTTTTAGCAAGAAATGCATGGAAAACAGTGTGCGTCTTATCATTGAGGTTGTCTTGTTAGGAAAATGAGTTAGGAGACAAAATAACGGTGTTTCTACATTAAGTTAGTGTGTCTCTTTTAGATCGGAGTTGAATAGCCCCCTAGCTCATTCTGCAACAGAGATAATCACGATCTTAGCTCTTTTAGCAAGAAATGCATGGAAAACAGTGTGCGTCTTATCATTGAGGTTGTCTTGTTAGGAAAATGAGTTAGGAGACAAAATAACAGTGTTTCTACATTAAGTTAGTGTTTCTCTTTTAGATCGGAGTTGAATAGCCCCCTAGCTCATTCAGCAACAGAGATAATCACGATCTTAGCTCTTTTAGCAAGAAATGCATGGAAAACAGTGTGCGTCTTATCATTGAGGTTGTCTTGTTAGGAAAATGAGTTAGGAGACAAAGTAACGGTGTTCCTACATGAAGTTAGTGAGTCTCTCTTAGATTAGAGTTGAATAGCCTCCTAGCTCATTCAGCAACAGAGATAATCACGATCTTAGCTCTTTTAGCAAGAAATGCATGGAAAACAGTGTGCGTCTTATCATTGAGGTTGTCTTGTTAGGAAAATGAGTTAGGAGACAAAATAACGGTGTTTCTACATTAAGTTAGTGTGTCTCTTTTAGATCGGAGTTGAATTAGCCCCCTAGCTCATTCAGCAACAAAGATAATCACGATCTTAGCTCTTTTAGCAAGAAATGCATGGAAAACAGTGTGTGTCTTATCATTGAGGTTGTCTTGTTAGGAAAATGAGTTAGGAGACAAAATAACGGTGTTTCTACATTAAGTTAGTGTGTCTCTTTTAGATCGGAGTTGAATAGCCCCCTAGCTCATTCTGCAACAGAGATAATCACTATCTTAGCTCTTTTAGCAAGAAATGCATGGAAAACAGTGTGCGTCTTATCATTGAGGTTGTCTTGTCAGGAAAATGAGTTAGGAGACAAAATAACGGTGTTTCTACATTAAGTTAGTGTTTCTCTTTTAGATCGGAGTTGAATTAGCCCCCTAGCTCATTCAGCAACAGAGATAATCACGATCTTAGCTCTTTTAGCAAGAAATGCATGGAAAACAGTGTTCGTCTTATCATTGAGATTGTCTTGTTAGGAAAATGAGTTAGGAGACACAATAACGGTGTTTCTACATTAAGCTAGTGTGTCTCTTTTAGATCGGAGTTGAATAGCCCCTAGCTCATTCAGCAACAGAGATAATCACGATCTTAGCTCTTTTAGCAAGAAATGCATGGAAAACACTGTTCGTCTTATCATTGAGGTTGTCTTGTTAGGAAAATTAGTTAGGAGACAAAATAACGGTGTTTCTACATTAAGTTAGTGTGTCTCTTTTAGATCGGAGTTGAATTAGCCCCCTAGCTCATTCAGCAACAGAGATAATCACGATCTAAGCTCTTTTAGCAAGAAATGCATGGAAAACAGTGTGCGTCTTATCATTGAGGTTGTCTTGTTAGGAAAATGAGTTAGGAGACAAAATAACGGTGTTTCTACATTAAGTTAGTGTGTCTCTTTTAGATCGGATTTGAATTAGCCCCCTAGCTCATTCAGCAACAGAGATAATCACGATCTTAGCTCTTTTAGCAAGAAATGCATGGAAAACAGTGTTCGTCTTATCATTGAGATTGTCTTGTTAGGAAAATGAGTTAGGAGACACAATAACGGTGTTTCTACATTAAGCTAGTGTGTCTCTTTTAGATCGGAGTTGAATAGCCCCCTAGCTCATTCAGCAACAGAGATAATCACGATCTTAGCTCTTTTAGCAAGAAATGCATGGAAAACAGTGTTCGTCTTATCATTGAGGTTGTCTTGTTAGGAAAATTAGTTAGGAGACAAAATAACGGTGTTTCTACATTAAGTTAGTGTGTCTCTTTTAAATCGGAGTTGAATAGCCCCCTAGCTCATTCAGCAACAGAGATAATCACGATCTTAGCTCTTTTAGCAAGAAATGCATGGAAAACAGTGTTCTTCTTATCATTGAGGTTGCCTTATTAGGAAAATGAGTTAGGAGACAAAATAACGGTGTTTCTACATTAAGTTAGTGTGTCTCTTTTAGATTGGAGTTGAATTAGCCCCCTAGCTCATTCAGCAACAGAGATAATCACGATCTTAGCTCTTTTAGCAAGAAATGCATGGAAAACAGTGTGCGTCTTATCATTGAGGTTGTCTTGTTAGGAAAATGAGTTAGGAGACAAAATAACAGTGTTTCTACATTAAGTTAGTGTTTCTCTTTTAGATCGGAGTTAAATAGCCCCCTAGCTCATTCAGCAACAGAGATAATCACGATCTTAGCTCTTTTAGCAAGAAATGCATGGAAAACAGTGTGCGTCTTATCATTGAGGTTGTCTTGTTAGGAAAATGAGTTAGGAGACAAAATAACAGTGTTTCTACATTAAGTTAGTGTTTCTCTTTTAGATCGGAGTTGAATAGCCCCCTAGCTCATTCAGCAACAGAGATAATCACGATCTTAGCTCTTTTAGCAAGAAATGCATGGAAAACAGTGTGCGTCTTATCATTGAGGTTGTCTTGTTAGGAAAATGAGTTAGGAGACAAAGTAACGGTGTTCCTACATGAAGTTAGTGAGTCTCTCTTAGATTAGAGTTGAATAGCCTCCTAGCTCATTCAGCAACAGAGATAATCACGATCTTAGCTCTTTTAGCAAGAAATGCATGGAAAACAGTGTGCGTCTTATCATTGAGGTTGTCTTGTTAGGAAAATGAGTTAGGAGACAAAATAACGGTGTTTCTACATTAAGTTAGTGTGTCTCTTTTAGATCGGAGTTGAATTAGCCCCCTAGCTCATTCAGCAACAAAGATAATCACGATCTTAGCTCTTTTAGCAAGAAATGCATGGAAAACAGTGTGTGTCTTATCATTGAGGTTGTCTTGTTAGGAAAATGAGTTAGGAGACAAAATAACGGTGTTTCTACATTAAGTTAGTGTGTCTCTTTTAGATCGGAGTTGAATAGCCCCCTAGCTCATTCTGCAACAGAGATAATCACTATCTTAGCTCTTTTAGCAAGAAATGCATGGAAAACAGTGTGCGTCTTATCATTGAGGTTGTCTTGTCAGGAAAATGAGTTAGGAGACAAAATAACGGTGTTTCTACATTAAGTTAGCGTTTCTCTTTTAGATCGGAGTTGAATTAGCCCCCTAGCTCATTCAGCAACAGAGATAATCACGATCTTAGCTCTTTTAGCAAGAAATGCATGGAAAACAGTGTTCGTCTTATCATTGAGATTGTCTTGTTAGGAAAATGAGTTAGGAGACACAATAACGGTGTTTCTACATTAAGCTAGTGTGTCTCTTTTAGATCGGAGTTGAATAGCCCCCTAGCTCATTCAGCAACAGAGATAATCACGATCTTAGCTCTTTTAGCAAGAAATGCATGGAAAACACTGTTTGTCTCATCATTGAGGTTGTCTTGTTAGGAAAATTAGTTAGGAGACAAAATAACGGTGTTTCTACATTAAGTTAGTGTGTCTCTTTTAGATCGGAGTTGAATTAGCCCCCTAGCTCATTCAGCAACAGAGATAATCACGATCTAAGCTCTTTTAGCAAGAAATGCATGGAAAACAGTGTGCGTCTTATCATTGAGGTTGTCTTGTTAGGAAAATGAGTTAGGAGACAAAATAACGGTGTTTCTACATTAAGTTAGTGTGTCTCTTTTAGATCGGATTTGAATTAGCCCCCTAGCTCATTCAGCAACAGAGATAATCACGATCTTAGCTCTTTTAGCAAGAAATGCATGGAAAACAGTGTTCGTCTTATCATTGAGATTGTCTTGTTAGGAAAATGAGTTAGGAGACACAATAACGGTGTTTCTACATTAAGCTAGTGTGTCTCTTTTAGATCGGAGTTGAATAGCCCCCTGGCTCATTCAGCAACAGAGATAATCACGATCTTAGCTCTTTTAGCAAGAAATGCATGGAAAACAGTGTTCGTCTTATCATTGAGGTTGTCTTGTTAGGAAAATTAGTTAGGAGACAAAATAACGGTGTTTCTACATTAAGTTAGTGTGTCTCTTTTAAATCGGAGTTGAATAGCCCCCTAGCTCATTCAGCAACAGAGATAATCACGATCTTAGCTCTTTTAGCAAGAAATGCATGGAAAACAGTGTGCGTCTTATCATTGAGGTTGTCTTGTTAGGAAAATGAGTTAGGAGACAAAATAACGGTGTTTCTACATTAAGTTAGTGTGTCTCTTTTAGATCGGAGTTGAATTAGCCCCCTAGCTCATTCAGCAACAGAGATAATCACGACGATCTTAGCTCTTTTAGCAAGAAATGCATGGAAAACAGTGTTCGTCTTATCATTGAGGTTGTCTTGTTCGGAAAATGAGTTAGGAGACAAAATAACGGTGTTTCTACATTAAGTTAGTGTGTCTCTTTTAGATCGGAGTTGAATAGCCTCCTAGCTCATTCTGCAACAGAGATAATCACGATCTTAGCTCTTTTAGCAAGAAATGCATGGAAAACAGTGTGCGTCTTATCATTGAAGTTGTCTTGTTAGGAAAATGAGTTAGGAGACAAAGTAACGGTGTTCCTACATGAAGTTAGTGAGTCTCTCTTAGATTAGACTTGAATAGCCTCCTAGCTCATTCAGCAACAGAGATAATCACGATCTTAGCTCTTTTAGCAAGAAATGCATGGAAAACAGTGTGCGTCTTATCATTGAGGTTGTCTTGTTAGGAAAATGAGTTAGGAGACAAAATAACGGTGTTTCTACATTAAGTTAGTGTGTCTCTTTTAGATCGGATTTGAATTAGCCCCCTAGCTCATTCAGCAACAGAGATAATCACGATCTTAGCTCTTTTAGCAAGAAATGCATGGAAAACAGTGTGCGTCTTATCATTGAGGTTGTCTTGTTAGGAAAATGAGTTAGGAGACAAAATAACGGTGTTTCTACATTAAGTTAGTGTGTCTCTTTTAGATCGGAGTTGAATTAGCCCCCTAGCTCATTCAGCAACAGAGATAATCACGATCTTAGCTCTTTTAGCAAGAAATGCATGGAAAACAGTGTTCGTCTTATCATTGAGGTTGTCTTGTTAGGAAAATGAGTTAGGAGACAAAATAACAGTGTTTCTACATTAAGTTAGTGTGTCTCTTTTAGATCGGAGTTGAATAGCCCCCTAGCTCATTCAGCAACAGAGATAATCACGATCTTAGCACTTTTAGCAAGAAATGCATGGAAAACAGTGTGCGTCTTATCATTGAGGTTGTATTGTTAGGAAAATGAGTTAGGAGACAAAATAACTGTGTTTCTACATTAAGTTAGTGTGTCTCTTTTAGATCGGAGTTGAATAGCCCCCTAGCTCATTCAGCAACAGAGATAATCACGATCTTAGCTCTTTTAGCAAGAAATGCATGGAAAACAGTGTTCGTCTTATCATTGAGGTTGTCTTGTTAGGAAAATGAGTTAGGAGACAAAATAACAGTGTTTCTACATTAAGTTAGTGTGTCTCTTTTAGATCGGAGTTGAATAGCCCCCTAGCTCATTCAGCAACAGAGATAATCACGATCTTAGCACTTTTAGCAAGAAATGCATGGAAAACAGTGTGCGTCTTATCATTGAGGTTGTATTGTTAGGAAAATGAGTTAGGAGACAAAATAACTGTGTTTCTACATTAAGTTAGTGTGTCTCTTTTAGATCGGAGTTGAATAGCCCCCTAGCTCATTCAGCAACAGAGATAATCACGATCTTAGCTCTTTTAGCAAGAAATGCATGGAAAACAGTGTGCGTCTTATTATTGAGGTTGTCTTGTCAGGAAAATGAGTTAGGAGACAAAATAACGGTGTTTCTACATTAAGTTAGTGTGTCTCTTTTAGATCGGAGTTGAATTAGCCCCCTAGCTCATTCAGCAACAGAGATAATCACGATCTTAGCTCTTTTTGCAAGAAATGCATGGAAAACAGTGTGCGTCTTATCATTGAGGTTGTCGTGTTAGGAAAATGAGTTAGAAGACAAAATAACGGTGTTTCTACATAAAGTTAGCGTGTTTCTTTTAGATCGGAGTTGAATAGCCACCTAGCTCATTCAGCAACAGATATAATCACGATCTTAGCTCTTTTAGCAAGAAATGCATGGAAAACAGTGTTCGTCTTATCATTGAGGTTGTCTTGTTAGGAAAATGAGTTAGGAGACAAAATAACGGTGTTTCTACATTAAGTTAGTGTGTCTCTTTTAGATCGGAGTTGAATAGCCCCCTAGCTCATTCAGCAACAGAGATAATCACGATCTTAGCTCTTTTAGCAAGAAATGCATGGAAAACAGTGTTCGTCTTATCATTGAGGTTGTCTTGTTAGGAAAATGAGTTAGGAGACACAATAACGGTGTTTCTACATTAAGCTAGTGTGTCTCTTTTAGATCGGAGTTGAATAGCCCCCTAGCTCAATTAGCAACAGAGATAATCACGATCTTAGCTCTTTTAGCAAGAAATGCATGGAAAACAGTGTTCGTCTTATCATTGAGGTTGTCTTGTTAGGAAAAAGAGTTAGGAGACAAAATAACGGTGTTTCTACATTAAGTTAGTGTGTCTCTTTTAGATCGGAGTTGAATAGCCCCCTAGCTCATTCAGCAACAAAGATAATCACGATCTTAGCTCTTTTAGCAAGAAATGCATGGAAAACAGTGTGCGTCTTATCATTGAGGTTGTCTTGTTAGGAAAATGAGTTAGGAGACAAAATAACGGTGTTTCTACATTAAGTTAGTGTGTCTCTTTTAGATCGGAGTTGAATTAGCCCCCTAGCTCATTCAGCAACAGAGATAATCACGATCTTAGCTCTTTTTGCAAGAAATGCATGGAAAACAGTGTGTGTCTTATCATTGAGGTTGTCTTGTTAGGAAAATGAGTTAGGAGACAAAATACCGGTGTTTCTACATTAAGTTAGTGTGTCTCTTTTAGATCGGAGTTGAATAGCCTCCTAGCTCATTCTGCAACAGAGATAATCACGATCTTAGCTCTTTTAGCAAGAAATGCATGGAAAACAGTGTTCCTCTTATCATTGAGGTTGCCTTATTAGGAAAATGAGTTAGGAGACAAAATAACGGTGTTTCTACATTAAGTTAGTGTGTCTCTTTTAGATCGGAGTTGAATAGCCCCCTGGCTCATTCAGCAATAAAGACAATCCCTATCTTAGCTCTTTTAGCAAGAAATGCATGGAAAACAGTGTGCGTCTTATCATTGAGGTTGTCTTGTTAGGAAAATGAGTTAGGAGACAAAATACCGGTGTTTCTACATTAAGTTAGTGTGTCTCTTTTAGATCGGAGTTGAATAGCCTCCTAGCTCATTCTGCAACAGAGATAATCACGATCTTAGCTCTTTTAGCAAGAAATGCATGGAAAACAGTGTGTGTCTTATCATTGAGGTTGTCTTGTTAGGAAAATGAGTTAGGAGACAAAATACCGGTGTTTCTACATTAAGTTAGTGTGTCTCTTTTAGATCGGAGTTGAATAGCCTCCTAGCTCATTCTGCAACAGAGATAATCACGATCTTAGCTCTTTTAGCAAGAAATGCATGGAAAACAGTGTTCCTCTTATCATTAAGGTTGCCTTATTAGGAAAATGAGTTAGGAGACAAAATAACGGTGTTTATACATTAAGTTAGTGTGTCTCTTTTAGATCGGAGTTGAATAGCCCCCTGGCTCATTCAGCAATAAAGACAATCCCTATCTTAGCTCTTTTAGCAAGAAATGCATGGAAAACAGTGTGCGTCTTATCATTGAGGTTGTCTTGTTAGGAAAATGAGTTAGGAGACAAAATAACGTTGTTTCTACATTAAGTTAGTGTGTCTCTTTTAGATCGGAGTTGATTTAGCCCCCTAGCTCATTCAGCAACAGAGATAATCACGATCTTAGCTCTTTTAGCAAGAAATGCATGGAAAACAGTGTGTGTCTTATCATTGAGGTTGTCTTGTTAGGAAAATGAGTTAGGAGACAAAATACCGGTGTTTCTACATTAAGTTAGTGTGTCTCTTTTAGATCGGAGTTGAATAGCCTCCTAGCTCATTCTGCAACAGAGATAATCACGATCTTAGCTCTTTTAGCAAGAAATGCATGGAAAACAGTGTTCCTCTTATCATTGAGGTTGCCTTATTAGGAAAATGAGTTAGGAGACAAAATAACGGTGTTTCTACATTAAGTTAGTGTGTCTCTTTTAGATCGGAGTTGATTTAGCCCCCTAGCTCATTCAGCAACAGAGATAATCACGATCTTAGCTCTTTTAGCAAGAAATGCATGGAAAACAGTGTGCGTCTTATCATTGAGGTTGTCTTGTTAGGAAAATGAGTTAGGAGACAAAATACCGGTGTTTCTACATTAACTTAGTGTGTCTCTTTTAGATCGGAGTTGAATAGCCTCCTAGCTCATTCTGCAACAGAGATAATCACGATCTTAGCTCTTTTAGCAAGAAATGCATGGAAAACAGTGTTCGTCTTATCATTGAGGTTGTCTTGTTAGGAAAATGAGTTAGGAGACACAACAACGGTGTTTCTACATTAAGCTAGTGTGTCTCTTTTAGATCGGAGTTGAATAGCCCCCTGGCTCATTCAGCAATAAAGACAATCACGATCTTAGCTCTTTTAGCAAGAAATGCATGGAAAACAGTGTGCGTCTTATCATTGAGGTTGTCTTGTTAGGAAAATGAGTTAGGAGACAAAATAACGGTGTTTCTACATTAAGTTAGTGTGTCTCTTTTAGATCGGAGTTGATTTAGCCCCCTAGCTCATTCAGCAACAGAGATAATCACGATCTTAGCTCTTTTAGCAAGAAATGCATGGAAAACAGTGTGTGTCTTATCATTGAGGTTGTCTTGTTAGGAAAATGAGTTAGGAGACAAAATACCGGTGTTTCTACATTAAGTTAGTGTGTCTCTTTTAGATCGGAGTTGAATAGCCTCCTAGCTCATTTTGCAACAGAGATAATCACGATCTTAGCTCTTTTAGCAAGAAATGCATGGAAAACAGTGTGCGTCTTATCATTGAAGTTGTCTTGTTAGGAAAATGAGTTAGGAGACAAAGTAACGGTGTTCCTACATGAAGTTAGTGAGTCTCTCTTAGATTAGACTTGAATAGCCTCC